>NW_027210768.1:0-150000 GCF_029030835.1 Brachyistius frenatus | reverse complement strand
ATAAAGGATTTTACTCACCTTTAAATCATAGCTAGCAACTGATCCATTGGCGAGCCCAGCATACAGAATATTCCAGGCTATGTGCAAACACAACACTCGGTCTGGTAGGGTGATCTGCTCCAGACACTTCTTCGACTGGAGGCGAAGAAAAAAGTCAAACTCCACATCAGAGGCAGCGGTAAATAAAAGTGGCTGTGCAACTTAGGAATGATGGTTAAAAATGTCATTTCATTTTAAGGATAAACTTTAAACTGCTGCTTATGAAACTGAGATTTCAAGCAGTAGAACAAATTTGTGAAAGCATCAGAAGAAGAAACTCTTTCTTTGGCAAAAATCCAAAGATTTTCTCATTTTTTTCCAAAGTGAGTCTTGTGAGTTTTGTACCTTTATGCTGTGACAGCGGATCGTCTGGTCACTGGATCCGGTGTAGAGGCGCGTCGGCATGTTGGGGAGGGACGACACCAGCAAACAGTTGATTTTGTTCGTGTGGCCGTCAAACACTGCTTGGCACGCCCTGTTCTGGATGAACAGACAAAACATTTAAGAAAAAGGACAGACATTTGACCGAAAACAGAGTAGCATCCTTCAACTAGTATCGTGGTTAGCTGAAAGGATGTGTGTCAAATCTATTCAGTTAATATAGTACCAAACCACAACGCAAGTCATCTCAGAGCATTTAACGGAGTAAGATCAACACCTTCAAATTTAAAGTAGAGAAACCCAACAATCGAACAACTTCCACATGAGCGAGTGTGGAAAGGAAAGAAAAAAAAAATCCCTTTTAACAGGAAGAAACATCCGATAGAACAAGACTCAGAGGTGAAACTTTACTTTGAGCATGTGAAAGCACATTAGAAGATTAAACAATCAGTAGTTACAATCTGTAGAAACAGCAGCATTATATAAATCAATGGTTTTATTGTGATAGATGGTATTTAGATGGCAGAAGTGTTTTTTAAATTTATTTATTTCTATTTAAAAAGAAAAACATTAATTATCTACAAAAAAAATAAAGGAAATTACTTTTGCTGTAATATTCACACCAGCTCAGCTACTTTGTGTGCTTTGTGTAGAGGAGGGTAAAACAGTTTAACAGTAGGTGTCACGTTTCTATTTAACATACCACCAGACTGTAGGCTCGCGCTGTGTTGTCGCCTGAACATGTGTACAGCAGGCCGTTGTGGAGCTGCAGGCCGTGAACGGGGCCGTCGTGATTTAAAAAGGCTCCGACGGACGGCTCCTCATCCTCGGCGGACTCTGAAAGGACACCGATTTTTCTAACACGACCTCTCTTTGTATGATACGTGCTGCATTCAAAACAAACATGATGGACCGCACTCACCTGCAAGAGTTCCAACATCTTTCGCTGGCTGAGCACGAGGCTGATATTTTCTGTGGGGTCAAGAGACAAAAGTTGGTCACATTTCTCATTTGCCTCCTTGAAATCTGTAAATAAAGCATCCCTGTAAAGTTTGGGATTCTCCCTGGATGAACCTCACCTGTCAGCGTCACTTGGCTGAGACATTTGTGTGCAGGAAGAACTGAATTCCACACTCACGGACTGCTGAGGCGGCTCTGGAACATTTGACTCCGCCTTAGGTGAGTCCTCACAGTCCGACTCATCAATATGTATGACCTCCAGGTTGGAGGTGTGGATCATTTCAATGGAGTCATCGCTGTCATTCCCTCCATTGCCTGACACAGATGTTTTTGTTTTTCTGTTGGGAATCTGTCTGTCTGCTGCTGGCTCTTTTCCTTTACGTTGTTCTGTGCTTAAATTTCCTCCCATCTTGTCCTCAGGATCCCTTTCACCTAGCGGTTCCTTTTTTGCCACCACCACCGTCTTCACACCATCCTTTAACTCCATCTTCATCTCTTGCTGCTGCTGCTGCTGCTGGTGTTGGTGGTGCTGCTGCTGCTGCTGGTGTTGGTGGTGCTGCTGCTGCTGCTGCTGGTGTTGGTGGTGCTGCTGCTGCTGCTGGTGGTGGTGGTGCTGCTGCTGCTGCTGGTGGTGTTGGTGGTGCTGCTGCTGCTGGTGTTGGTGCTGCTGCTGCCTGGCAGACGATTCGGGAGAAGGAAGTGTAACCGCTGACGTGGAGCACTCAGTTTTCACCTGCTTGGCAGAAGCAGCAGCAGCAGTTGTGGGTAATTGTGGCGGCGTAAGCATCCGAATGGGAAGCAGATCAGAGGGAAACGGGGGCACAGGTTGGTTCAGAGGGACCTGAAGTGCATCAGCGTTACAGGACACCGTAGGGACAAAGTGACTGGCTGGTCCAGTCACAGGCGGATGGCAGATTTCTTGCTTCATTGACACAGCCGATGGAGTGAGGGGAGTTGGATGAGGTTGGGTTTTGGGTGATGCGGAAGTTGTGGCAGGTGGTTGCGGGCTCGAGGAGTTGGGGAAGGCAGGAAGGGAAGGCGGCTGCACGGTGGCAGCAGTCCCTCCTGAGGAGGTGGTAGATCGTTCTGCTACATTAGATGCTCCCGAGTACACTTCTGGAGCAGATTAAGAAAGAAAAGGGTAAACTATCTGCCACCAATTAAACTATTTTAAGCACAAGTTTTTACCATTGGTGTAAATCTGCTGTACCTTGCATTCCCTGCAGGATCTCAATGCGCTTGGCTCGCAGACTGTTGACCTCAGAAGTAAACTAAAACAGAAGAAACATTCAAACAAAGGTCATATGTTTGCTGGAAATAAAGTACAATTTAAGGAATAAAAAAAATTATGAAAAATAAATTAAGCACACACTTCAGATATCTAAGAGCAGCTAAAAAAATATATATTTTTCTGTCCAATTCATCGTAGGTAACTTTCTTAAACAATGACATTTGAAAAGGAAAAAAATAATTGATTAATAATCTTCATATATTGCAACCTGTGACATGCAAGAAAAAAAAAGATACAACTAATTAAACAGTTATTATTTGATTTTTTTTTTTTTTTTTAATAGTGGTTTCACCTGTTGTCTCATAAGCAACAGTCTTTGGACCTCTGCGTAGGCAGCTTGCAGGGCATTGCGGGCCTGAACCAGAGACTTGTCCATATCCTGCAATGAGTGGCTCAGCTCCTCCTCCCTCAGAGACACCGCCAGCAGCTTGTCCATCTGATCCTGGTCTGCAAGTGAAACATTTGACGAGTTGGACTGGATGACATTTGGAAATATTCACAAACATGAGCTGTGTGTAGACTATTCTAAAAACTGACGCATTTTAAAAAGGTCCCATATTGTATAAATTAATGTTTACGTTGATTTTAAAGCAGGTCTGGGTGTTTGATAAATACTGTGAAGCTGTCAAAATGCAGATTTTTGTTGATTGTTGCTTTCAGACTTTGATCTGTATGATGTGTAAATCCACAAATTAATTTAGATGGACACTCCCAGCCTTACCTTCATCAGTTGTTTTAAATTCAAACGTTTTTCATCAGGTCAGATAAAGTTTTCGTAAACATCCGTTTTTAAATCTGATTGAAAAGTTATCCATCCGAGTATGTTTGTGGTTGTGGTCACTAAAGTGGTTTTCTTACACCTACATATTAAGGAGATTGTTAATAATGGCAAAGCATCAGAAAATATCAGCATTACCTTTGTTTGACTTTGTTTTCTTTTTCCTTCCACTTGGCTCGTTGCTGAACGTGTCATTCTGCTGCAATATTTAAAAATTCAATTTCACCAATGAAATGCTTGTTTTAGTTAAACTCCACCGACAGTACACAGCACTACTCACTGTGGTGTGTTTTCTCTTGCTGGCACCACTGTCCCGTCTCAACTTTTTACTTTCATCCTGAGAGTTTGGTTCCATCTTCACAGAGACTCCTGAAGCCGTCTGACTGCTGCACCTTTGCTGTGCTGCACCAGGCAGCTCCTCAGCTTCCTGCATCCGAGAGTCTGGCTGCCTCTCCGTGTGGCCGTCAGCATCTGTTGCGTGTTGGGGTGGAGGTGGTAAAGGGAAGAGCGATCCTGCAGGTTTGTCTGGAAACGACTCCCAGTGGAAACCTTCGGACAGCGGCAGGTCACTGTCCTGTGGTTGTGTTGACCTTTTTTGGTGACTCGAATGCTTTACCAACTCGTTGCTCAACCTGTATATAGTGGGGCAAAAAAGTATTTAGTCAGCCACCAATTGTGCAAGTTCTCCCACTTAAAAAGATGAGAGACGCCTGTAATTTTCATCATAGGTACACTTCAACTATGAGACAAAATGGGGGGAAAGAATCCAGGAAATCACATTGTAGGATTTTTAATGAATGAATTGGTAAATTCCTCAGTAAAATAAGTATTTGGTCACCTACAAACAAGCAAGATTTCTGGCTCTCACAGACCTGTAACTTCTTCTTTAAGAGGCTCCTCTGTCTTCCACTCGTTACCTGTATTAATGGCACCTGTTTGAACTTGTTATCAGTATAACAGACACCTGTCCACAACCTCAAACAGTCACACTCCAAACTCCACTATGGCCAAGACCAAAGAGCTGTCAAAGGACACCAGAAACAAAATTGTAGACCTGCACCAGGCTGGGAAGACTGAATCTGCAATAGGTAAGCAGCTTGGTGTGAAGAAATCAACTGTGGGAGCAATTATTAGAAAATGGAAGACATACAAGACCACTGATAATCTCCCTCGATCTGGGGCTCCACGCAAGATCTCACCCCGTGGGGCCAAAATGATCACAAGAACGGTGAACAAAAATCCCAGAACCACACGGGGGACCTGGTGAATGACCTGCAGGGAGCTGGGACCAAAGTAACAAAGGCTACCATCAGTAAAACACTACGCCGCCAGGGACTCAAATCCTGCAGTGCCAGACGTGTCCCCCTGCTTCAGCCAGTACATGTCCAGGCCCGTCTGAAGTTTGCCAGACAGCATTTGGATGATCCAGAAGAGGATTGGGAGAATGTCGTATGGTCAGATGAAACCAAAATAGAACTTTTTGGTAAAAACTCAACTGGTCGTGTTTGGAGGAGAAAGAATGCCGAGTTGCATCCAAAGAACACCATACCTACTGTGAAGCATGGAGGTGGAAACATCATGCTTTGGGGCTGTTTTTCTGCAAGGGGACCAGGACAACTGAGCCGTGTAAAGGAAAGAATGAATGAGACCATGTATCGTGAGATTTTGAGTGAAAACCTCATTAAAGATGAAACGTGGCTGGGTCTTTCAGCATGACAATGATCCCAAACACACCGGCCGGGCAACGAAGGAGTGGCTTCGTAAGAAGCATTTCAAGGTCCTGGAGTGGCCGAGCCAGTCTCCAGATCTCAACCCCGTAGAAAATCTGTGGAGGGAGTTGAAAGTCCGTGTTGCCCAGCAACAGCCCCAAAACATCACTGCTCTAGAGGAGGTCTGCATGGAGGAATGGGCCAAAATACCAGCAACAGGGTGAAAAGCTTGTGAAGACTTACAGACAACCTTTGACCTCTGTCATTGCCAACAAAGGGTATAGAACAAAGTATTGAGATGAACTTTTGTTATTGACCAAATACTTATTTTCCACCATAATTTGCAAATATATTCTTTAAAAATCAGACAATGTGATTTTCAGGAAAAAAAAATTCTTATTCTGTGTCTCATAGTTGAAGTGTACCTGTGATGAAAATTACAGGCCTCTCTCATCTTTTTAAGTGGGAGAACTTTCACAATTGGTGGCTGACTAAATACTTTTTTGCCCCACTGTACGTCCATAATGACAACACAAAGCAGATTAAAAAAAAAAAGCAATAATTTCAAACTGGCCAACAAGAGCTCAAATAAAACACCCCGTGTGATGGGGATGTCCTCACCTGGACGTGACTTTTGTCTTTGTCTTTTTCGTCTCGTCATACATCTCCTTCCAGCTCAATGTACTTCTGGCGCCTGATAAGCTGAGCAACTTGTTCAGGGTTGGTTGAAGTCCGGCCTCCTTCCCCGGAGTATTGCTGGATTTGTGGGCAATTCGAACCTTCCTGGTGACACTCGCGGTGGACTCAGAGGATGTGGTGCCGAGAGAACTTGGGCTGTCAACACCCACCTGATCTCCTCTTTCCCTGTTATTCGACAGTCCATCTGCAGCTACCGAGCTTCTCTCGCAGTACTGAACCAATTGTTGGTTCACTTTGAAAGGGACCTGTTTTGCCTTAGCAGCAGCTACGCTGGAGGAACAACCACTAGGATGCACTGCAGGGGCGTTATCCCGTGGAGATGGCACAGATGTAGCTGGAGCGGAGGCGACGTAGTTCCTGAGGGAGGTGCCTTCCAGCTGCTCTGTCCCAACTCGGGTTTGTTGTGGGGTGCCTCGATCGGCCACCTGGACGACGGCCTCGCTGTTCTGCCGCCGGGCTTCTCGATCTGCTCTACACGGCTCCCTCACGCCCAACGCCCTCCTGATTTGCCTCAGCATGGAACTGACGTCTGCGTCCCGTATCGGGCCGCCATTGGCAGGTTTGTCTGCTGTTGCAGGTTGAGCTGAACCGTGTGAAGCTTCTTGTCTGGGCTGAGAGGATCCTGGACTCTCACCTTCGTCCTGACCAAAGACGATGGCTCCGCTCTCAGGCAAGTGATCACTGATGAAGTCTTTATCTGTTGCACTGTTGTACTGCCTGTTGTGATAGTGATAGTGGCTGATAGCCAGCTGTGATATTAGTTTTGACGAGTCAGTTGCGCTTCCTTGAGCTTCGTGTGGTCTTTTAGGAAGTTCGCCTGTTTGGAGGTTTGAAAATTTGACTGCGCTACACTGATTGTTGACAATAAAGTTATCATCAAACCAAGGGTGGTGAGCTGGTTGGGTTAACTGGCCCTGGACGTCAGGGTGATGCAAAGTTCGACCTGCGGGTTCTCCCGACTGATGAGCCAACATCCCGCTTTGATGCTGCAGAACTGATTCTAAGTGGTGAACACGTCTTTGCAGACTGGACACTTCGTTCTCTTTGTTTTGGACAACAGTATTGTTGCTTCCTTTGAGGCGAGCGTCCTTTCTCTGTTTTAAAATCGTCGCTGCCATTTTTTTCACCTTTACTAAATTGGATGGCACAGTTTTTTTTCTGGTGGCTCTCTGAAGCTTTTCTTCACGCTTCTGAGCAGCGGCTTGCTGCTTCTTTTTCTTTTTCTCCTTGTTTATTGCTTTCTTCCTGTAATGGAAATAGACACGGGCATTTAAACAGCATTTCAAAACAACAACAACAACCTTTTAAAACACGCTGAGAATAGAGTATAAACCCTGATAGTTTCATTAACAGGTATCCAGGTGAAAGTCTTACTCCTCTCTCTTTAGTTTCCTGTTTCTCTCCCGGATCTCGTTGATGGTGCCTTTGCACAGAACTTTAGTGAGTGAGGTGGGCCTCAGGTTCATGGACACCAAGTCCTTCAACTTGGCTGTGTGTTCAGCAGTCAAGATGTGCTGGGCGTACTCAGTTAAACTCATGGGGGATGACGTGCATGCTTGGCACGTATGAAAGGGATTGCTGTCCATGAAAAGACACAAAAAACATTCAGTCAGATATCAAACTACAGTGAATTATGTTGAGCGGTCAGTTCCTGTGTCCAGCGGCGTTATCTGGTCTGCTTGTGCAAACTGAGATTCTTCAAAACCACATTGAAATGGACAGATATTTAATTTTCCTTTTTTATGAGTCAAACTTTTAAAACGCTGTCAAACCACAAGCAACTGATTGATATTATAATATGGACAAACTTTACAACTCTTCTGTTTAAGAAAGAAAGAAAGAAAGAAGTATTTTGGGTTATTGAGATCTAATACCAGCTGCCCTGTTTATTCATCTCAGATCAGACAATAAGTAGGTTTTTACTAATGAATACATATTTATGCATCACTCATTAAAGATGAGATATTATTATATCTGACAAATATTACTCACTTGCCCCACGCTGCATCCAATTCTCTGTGATGCAGCAGGCTGTGCACGTGATCTTGGGCATCCTGGAGTCCAATTAGTCAATATTAGAAATCATGTTGAACAGCTGCATGTTCAAAATCCAATATTATTCAGCACGACTGCAAACTACAATGTTTTGGTCAAACTTACATCCTTTAAGTAGTGCCAGCGACACAGCAGACAGTAGGTTCTTCTGCGCAGGGGCTTGGAGCGAGAAGGTCCAGAAGGTCTGGAAGGTCCGGAAAGTCTGGAAGGTCCGGAAGGTCTGGAAGGTCCAGAAGGTCTGGAAGGTCCAGAAGGTCCAGAAGGTCCAGAAGGTCTGGAAGGTCCAGAAGGTCCGGAAGGTCCAGAAGGTCCGGAAGGTCCAGAAGGTCTGGAAGGTCCAGAAGGTCTGGAAGGTCCAGAAGGTCCAGAAGGTTTCTTCCTCTTCACAGATGTTTCACCCACCTTCTCTTCCAGGGGTTCAGTTTTTACCATTTCTGAACAGGTAAGATGAAGATGAACATCAGATCCTCACACACTCGTGACTGACGTTGCTGACGGCACCGCTCATATCGGTGTTGAGGAAAGAAGCTGAAGAATAAAACACGTGAATCTTTGAGGCTGAACTCGCAGCAGCACAACGTGGTTTCGAAGTGAAGTAATCCGAGCTGGAGGTCAGATCAACGCTCACATCCAGCACAACCCGACCAGCCGCTGAGGACAGATGACGTCATTCAGGTCTCTGCGGGACAAACGGAACAACAACGGCTGAAAGTATAAAAACATCATAATTACCGCTCAGGCTTCACATGGCAGTACGGCGCCACCGCGTTTACGCCGCCATGTTGGTCTACGCACATGACGTCAGGTCTTCCGTCGACCAATCGTTCGCTGAAGATGATACCGGAAGTTTGGTGTCGGGCATGTTTTGTTCTTCGTAGATCTCCAAACGCCCGGATGGAGCGGGTCCACCATTTTGAAACGACGTCCGGCATTAAGGATGTTTTTCAGCTCTGCTGAGCTTCGAGACCACTTCCGGTGCGGAAGAGGCGTTTTAGCTACAAGACAATTAGCTATTTGTTAGCTGTTTACTGTGTGTTACTGTACAACTGAGTTTTTATTAGTATTATTATTAGAAATAGTTTTAAAGTTAAAATGTGCAACGGTTGTGTAGTAAAAGAGTACCCGGACCGGGTGAGTAGTTCACTGAGAGACTTTAATGGTTAACAGTTAAAGCGAAAGTTAACAAACCAGCTCGAGCGAAGATGCTGATTTAATCTGAAGAATTAAATCTGAAGTAAAACGAGTTTGATGGTGTTAAAACACGTGTGTGTGTGTGTGTGTGTGTGTGTGTGTGTGTGTGTGTGTGTGTGTGTGTGTGTGTCCCGTCCAGGGGAACACGTGTCTGGAGGACGGGTCCTACCTGATGAACTTCCTGATGTGCGCCAGCTGCCGTCAGAGGGACTTCGTGCTGATAAGCAGTAAAACCAGTGAGGATGAAGATGGAGAGGAGATCATCACATACGACCGTGAGTCGCTCCTCTTCCTCCCGAGGAGCAGTTTGGGCCAAAAGACTGAAGTCTGTGAAATACTCTGTTTTATGGACCTTTGTGCGTTTTTAAGGTTTAAAGGCCCCAAATTATTCATCAGTGGGAGTTTACACCATTTTGGCAGTTTTGTGAGTGAGACTTCAAATAATGAGTGATTTGTTCAACAAGTCTTTTTTTAATGCTCTGATGCTCGTGATTGGAGACGTTATGTTGACCTCGGCCGATCCAGCTCCTCTGAGATGAACATCAGTGCTCTTGTAGAGGAAAAGGAGCAAACGACTGCTGCCGGCGATGTTGGCCGTGAGTCTGTTCTCCCAGCACGTCAGTGGAGGAGTTTTGAATCGAGGTGTCCACGTACAGTATTTTTAGCCATGTAGTGTCTTATCTTCGTGTTAATAATCCCAGTCGGTGCAGGAAACCCATCGACAGCATGTTTTAAATGTAATCCACCCATTTTCATTTGTCTTTCCAGATGTTTGTAAGAACTGTGACCACGTCGTCGCCCGGCACGAATACACATTCTCTGTTGTTGACGAATATCAGGTCAGTAATCACGTCTGGTTTATTCACCTGAGGAAACGTGGTTTTGGTTCGTGGTTGCCACAGGTGTGTTTTGTGTTGTCCAGGAGTACACGATGCTCTGCATGCTGTGTGGAAAGGCGGAGGACTCCATCAGCGTGTTGCCAGACGACCCCAGACAGTCAGCACCCCTGTTCTAGACAGACCTGCAGGTTTTAGACGGACTGTCCTCACCGGGGACGTGCCGCTCGCTCCGCGCTTCAGGGTTCCAACTATTTGTTTAATCATCCATTCAAAATTTGATTCGTCTTTTCATTAAGCAGATCGTACTTTGTTTCTAGTTTTTGTCTGTTTATGAATTACTGTGTTCTCATAGAAGTTGCATTCATGATAACACAAGACGTTCTGTCATGTCAAATGACCACGTACTGTAAATAAACACATTTTAATCTTCTTTTTCTCTGTGACATTTATTTGATGCTACAAAGTGAGAACAACATGCAGATGTGAATTTTTTATCCCGAAATAGCTCAAATGTATTAAAAGCAACTTAAAGCAGAATGTTCAAATATTAAGAACTTTTAGCTGAGGGCCTTGTTTGTGGTAAACGTCTTGTAGTGTGAACATCTGGGCATTTGTTGTAGTTGTGCCACAGTAAAAATACTTAATCTACCTCTAATATCTACTAAAGATTGTTCCTCGTAGGTACTAATACTGATCAACCTGGTTTATGTTGTAGAAAACATGTCGGAGTGACATCAGTGTGGGAAAAGGAAGCCTAAATAGCAATTAATCGACCTTTATTTGAAGTTTATAGGTTTGTCCATATTCACCTTTTTTAAATTCTTGTCAATCACTGCAGCTGATCTGCTGGTTACACATTTTCTTCTTTCATGTTGTAAAAGTGAGAGAGCCTTCACGGTACTGTTGTCAGCTCTCGGCCTCATCACAACACTCAGTCACCATCGTCAGCAGTCTCTCCTGAGCTCGCAGAGGCGTCTGTCACTGAAAGCAGCTGCTTCAACAGAATCGGACAAGTGATCGTTCTCAGTGGATACGAGTTTCATAAAATGCACCGTTTCATCATCTGAGCACTTTTATAGTCGAGGTTGAGCCGTGCATATTTTCGCCTCTAATGCGTCGGCATGACAGTGCTGCTAAGCTCGGCACTATTTCCTCCGCAGAAAGTAGCTCCAATGAAAACTACTTGCAGCCATGTGTGTGGATTATCCACAGGAACCTGGACACCGCTGAACTCTGGAAATGTCGGCTTTGATTGTCGTGAGCGCAACAAACTGGGGTAGTAAAAGAAATAGATTAAAAACTATCGGCACTGCAGGGAACAAGTCAAGAAACGGTGAAGACATTTAGGTCAGCTGACCTTTAAGCACAATAAAAACTACACGTGTAGATCCTAACCACTATTTTTGAATTGTCATTTATTCAGATTAATTCAAATAAAATATACTGAAGTTACTGACTTGAAATTATAGTAGGAAGGAAATGCTGCAACAATCAGACTCCGCACTTTCTGTTTTCATGTGAAATAAAAATGCGAGTCGTCGCTGGTCTATATTTATGATGTATTTTGCGGCTCAATAAAAATACAGATGCTTTAGCTGATTGTACAAATAAATAATAAAAAAAACATTTACAATGGAACTCATGCACGTATACAATACTTCAAAGTGTGAGTGCACTTGACATATACATTCTAATATGCTGATGCCTTTCTGCTTGACAAATATTTTTCTAGCAAAGTAAAAGCACACGACGACACGGCGATATGCTGAATTGAGCGATGGATCGTTACATACTATAATTAATCTATCAGTTTTACAGGAGTGAGGTCAACATGGGACTGCATGCCCTGCTTCTGTACATGAATGCTGATGTTGATATACTGCTCGTGGTGTTATTTACTATTACAGTGCTCTTACATGGTTTCTATTAGTGTATACCATTTTTCTAATGGTACATATCTACAGTTAGCATAACTTTTACATCCCTCAAGTATTAAACATGATCTTTTTGGTCTCATAGTAGGCCTACATGGAGTGTTAAGAGGAGCAAAATGAGAGGTAAGAGTTGGCGATCTCAAGATTTTCTCGACGTTTTTTTTTCTTTCAGCTGCAGGTATCAAGCCACAATGTCAAGTGTTTTTGAGAGACACATCCAACAAATGAATAAATAAATAAATAAATACAATTTATCATACATTTTACATTACATACAGTACATTCCCTTGAGTAAATACCGTATTTACACATGCTATCAGGGACTGGATGTGAGGCAGCCTCTCGCTACACGATCAGTTATTTGTATGAAAATACAGTCATCGGGTCACTTTTCCGGAGCCTTTGCCATCGTAGATCGGACCTCTTCCTCTGGAGCTGTGGCTCCACTGAACCGGCCCGCCGGACCGGTCTTGCGGGTGAGCGTGCCGCGGAGGCGGGGAGCCGGAGAAGCTGGACGGAGAGCGGCTGCGTCCCAGCATTGCCGCGCCCTCGCGAAGCTCCTGGCGGGAGGGGGAGGAACTCAGCGAGCGCTGCAGGGAGGAGGAGGAGCTGCGAGGGCGAGGAGGCGGGCTGAACAGCATCCCGCCGCGGTCCTGCATCAGCTGGGTCAAACTGGCCAGGAAGTCGGCGTCGCTGGTGCTGCTGGCGCGCACCCTTAACCGCCGCCGTCTGGAGGCAAGAACATTTACATCACTCAGTTTATGTGCATTTGGTTTATACAGTGGTGTGAAAAAACATTTAAAACATTGTTTTGGTAGACGGTAGAATTCATGGTTCCATTTATCACAGCAAGTCTTCCAGGTCCTGAAGCAGTAAAACAGCCCCAGACCATCACACTACCACCACCATATTTTACTGTTGGCATGAGGTTCTTCTTCTGAAACGCGGTGTTACTTTTACGCCAGATGTAACGGGACACACACCTTCCAAAAAGTTCAACTTTGGTCTCGTCAGTCCACAGAGTATTTTCCCAAAAGTCTCGGGGATCATCAAGATGTTTTCTGGTAAAAACAAGACGAGCCTTAATGTTCTTTTTGCTCAGCGGTGGTTTTGGTCTTGGAACTCTGCCATGCAGCCATTTCTGCCGAGTCTCTTTCTTCTGGTGGAGTCATGAACACCGACCTTAACTGAGGCAAGTGAGGCCTGCAGTTCTTTGGATGTTGTTGTGGGGTCTTTTGTGACCTCTCGGATGAGTCGTCTCTGCTCTCTTGGGGTAATTTTGGTCGGCCGGCCGCTCCTGGGAAGGTTCACCGCTGTTCCGTGTTTTCTCCATTTGTGGATAACGGTTCTCACTGTGGTTCTCTGGAGTCCCAAAGCTTTAGAAATGGCTTTAGAACCTTTTCCAGACTGATAGATCTCAATTACTTTCTTTCTCATTTGTTCCTGAATGTCTTTGGATCTCAGCATGATGTCTGTCTTCTGAGGATCTTTTGGTCTCCTTCACTTTGTCAGGCAGGTCCTATTGAAGTGATTTCTTGATTGAGAACAGGTGTGGCAGTAATCAGGCCTGGGTGTGGCTCGAGAAATTGAACTCAGGTGTGATAAACCAGTTAAGTTGTGTTTTAACAGGAGGGGGAAACACTTTTCCACACAGGGCCATGTGGGTTTGGATTGTTTTTCTCCCTTAATAATAAAAACCTTCATTTAAAAACTGCATTTTGTGTTTACTTGTGTTATCTTTGACTAATATTTAAATTTGTTTGATGATCTGAAACATTTAAGTGTGACAGACATGCAAAAAAATAAGAAATCAGGAAGGAGGCAAACACTTTTTCACACCACTGTACTTCTCTATAGACTAGTTGTCATTGTATGACACTCTCATGCCAGATTCAAAGTTGTATTTTGAAGCACTCACAAGAAATGATGTGTTTTTATATATTTTTTGACAGCAGAAAGTACTGGAACAAGACGGAGCATCTGCAGCGAGCTATTAAGGTGCAGACTTGTCAGCAAAGCAACGCTTGAGTGTTGCTGCTGTAAACCACACTTACTGATAATGAAAGTAACATTGTTTTGCTAAATCGACCTGATAGCTTTAACCTCGAATGTCCAACATCTCATAAAAATGGACAAATGTCTCAAATGTTTACACATACCTGTTGTCCACACACGGGCGGATGGGCGGTTTCCCAGGAGGTGGTCGAGGCAGAAACCTGCTGGTGAGCTGCTCCGGTATAAACGTGGCGCTCACGGGACGCGGGATCTTACTTCTACTACCCGATGAGGAGGACAAGGAGAGAGGCTCCTCTCCCGCACACTCGGACCTGGAGCCTCGCTCCGAGGACAGCCTGTCTCTCGGCAGAGCGCAGGGCAGGTTATCACAGGACAGAGATGGAGAGGGGGAGTGGGTGGGGGAGCCGGGGACTGGACTGCTCCAGCGGTGACGTCTCTCCATGTTCAGGTCCCTGCTGGGAGAGTCCAGGGGGTTGCTGGGCTCTCTTATGGGGATCCGGCTGAATCTCGGGGACGAGGGAGAGTCTCTTCGCCGGAGCAGAGCTGGAGGAGGAGAGGAGGAGACGGTGACGGTGCTCTCCATGGCGCCTCCCGCCGGGTCGGCTTGGGGCTGCTGATTGGGCTCAGAGGAGCGATCAGGCAGACCAGAATCGCTCTCTGGGTCTCTGTCGTTAGTCAGATGAGCTGCGAGGCCTTTGGCTGGGCTTGGCACTGGAGCCAAGTCCAACCTCCCTCCATCCTTTAAGATTTCCTCTACGACCTCCTCAGACTTACGCGACGGGGCCTCCAGTGGTATTGCATCACTCCTCTCCTGTACAGGTGACTGCGGTGCACAGCTGGAGGACTGAGAGGAGTTCAGTAATTACTATTTTGTTATTATTATTATTTCCTCACTTAATAATTTGGTACACAAAACATAAAAAAATGTCACATGAAAATCCAAAAGTATTCAATTTACAGTAATATGTCAAGAAAAGCAGCAAATTCTCAAACTTGAACACTCTGAAGTGTCACATTTCTTTTACTAAAAAAAATTACCTTCATAAGTTATTGATAAAATAAGTTGATGATTAATTTTGTGTTTGCCTTCAAATGAATTCATTGATTGTTTGCAGCTCTAAATTCTGTACATATCTAAACTGCATTAGACCTATTGATTTATCTCATCAGTAGAAATGTTTAAATCACATACATAAGCACTAAAGGAGGAAGAACCTCTAACCAGATGGAAAGATCCAGAACCAGTGAGCGGCAGTCCTGAATTGGACTGTTTTGTCGAGTCTATTTTCACAGTGCTGCTCTCAGTTCATGTACAATAAAATTTGTGACTCCTACCTGCTCCATGTGGGATCGTCCCATGATGACTGAAGGCATTTGTCCCAGCATCCCCGGCAGCCTTCTGTGGCCCAGCAACCACGTGCCGGGCATGGCCATCTGGGACATGACGGGGCTGCCGGGCACCGCAGAGGACTGGCCGTCCTGGGGCTCGGAGGACTGGTTCTCGGTCCCAGCAGCGACGTGGGTCGCCGGTTTGTCCTCATGCGGTGCTTCAGCTGGAGGCTTGCTTCCTCCAGAACCGCTGCCTTGCTCCAGCTCCAGCATCACCCACTCCTGGGAGTCTCCCTCCTGAGGCACGGGACTGAAGTTCACGGCAACGAAGCCGCTGCTTGCTGCGCCCTCCTCCGGGTCGGGGGTCGCTGTTCCAGATTGCTCCTCGTTGCAGTAAGGAGTCTGCTGCTCGTGTCCCCTCTCGGGAATGGATGTCTCCCCGACTTGAGAAAGGAGAGGACGCTGTTTGCCCAGACTGAAACAAGACATTGTAGGAATATTGTAAGTGAGTTTCTGTCTGTTTTAAATTAAAGTCTCTGCTTAAAGTAACGTGGACGGAGTACTAACTAGGCCTCAAGGAAGCGTTCGATGGTGGGTTTGGGTTCGGGCGCGAGCCTCTTTTCAAATGCCAGACTCTGGCTGTGTCTCATCCTCCGGAGCAGCGGTGCAGCCCGCTCCAAGAACATGGTCTCTGATCGCACTCGTCTGGGGGAACTCTGCATGGAGCCAGTGTTCGGACTCTGGTTCCCCTGGTTCTGACTGTGTTCATCTTCACTCACCACCTGAGAAGAATGAATGAAAACGAGGTTCAAAACACTTAAATAAAGCAGTTGAATCCAACAAAACTGCAGCAAGACATCTGTGTCTTTAAACAGAGAGGTAGGCAGTCTATTTTCATTCCTTACTTAAATATCAGGAAGACAGGGAGTGGCAGTAGCAGGTTCTATTAAAGATGAGCAGAAGTAGATGTAGTAATAGAGGTTAGGACGCCACTATTCCAGGCAAAGTGAATGCAGTCTTAAATTTATATTCATGTAAAAACTCCTTGGTGATATATTCATGACTAGGGGGGATGTGAACTTCCAAAGCACTGAAGCTAAACTTCGCATCTCACTGCAGAAGAGGAGAAGCAGTTGCATGAGAATAAAATATGAGCATAACGACATTCCCCTGACCTTCCTGATCATCGGCGGCGCATGTTTATGGTTTCGGTTGCGGTCCATCTCTTCCCATACATCTGCGCCAGGGGTGGTCGGGGTGGGGATGGGGACACAGTTGTCGGCGTCACTGAGGCGTTCCCCTTGCAGGACATCCTCAGTGTTCTCCCTCTGCAGCTCGCCTGGCAGCACCGAAGCATTGGCCATGCTGTGGAGGAGAGGGAAGGTCACCCTGCAGCTCATCTCCACAGCACAATTTAGAGCAGTGATTTCACAGGGACCTCTGACTGTGCACATTTGTCGTCTAAAAAAAGCTGCAGCTATATATTTAAGCACATATCCAGCAAAGTGTGAACGAACTTCGGACAGCGCAAGTGAAAATGCCTACAGCAGTTCAAAAACCACAGGACTAAATGCCGGTGGTGACAGCTTTCTTTTAGCTGCAAGTACCCCAAGTAAGCTGGTGTGAGGCGAGTGAGCTGCTGAGCAGTGGTTGCTGTGGCAGTGATGGTCAGCATATCCTCTGAATCACATTTCTCCCAGTCATAAGGGTCATTCTCCAGCACAGTGTGGCTCTTCATGGCATTCTCAAACACTGACGTCAGGAGCTGTCAGAGAGAAAAACAAACAAACATGCATCAGCATTTAACAGCTCGAGAGGAATAAACTGTGTATGCAAAACATACCACACACGAGAGGCCCTACCTGATAATCAGGCTTTGTGAAGTAGTCCAAAGTCAAGATATGATCCAGGAAGGTGCTGAACTCAGAGGGAAGATGCTTAAGCATGAGTCGATGGTCATATGTCTCTTTTAGATTTCCTACTTGTTCCTGGGCAGGCGAGAGGAGAGATACGTGAGTGGATAACATTACTGTGTATCAGAAATCAATACGAGGAAGCCATGGAGACACATACTTTGTCTTTGATTTTCCTCCAGGGAAGCTGACCAACCATGAATTCAACAAGCATGTAGAAGAGGGACCACAAGTCATCGTGACGACCCATTTCCTGCAGACACACACAAGAACGAGGTAACACCAGGACTTAATGATCAGAGGCGCCCGTCATGATCTACATGACTACAGAACATGTATGCTCACAGAAACAGCAGTTTATCGTCAAGCGGTCCCTCATTGCCACCATGTTGAGGGGGCATAAAAAAAGGAAAAGACACACACACACAGCTCAATATGTCTGGAGGTCAAAGCTCACCTTGTTCTTGTGAGCATTGATTGAAGCATATCGCACAGTTCCTCTAAAACCTGCCACAGGACGAGGCTGCAAGAGAACAGAGGTTTAGTAGAATGGAAAACATGCACTAAATAAGGAGAAACTAAAACACATAATAACCTTCTTTGCATTTTAAACCAGGTTTATAGGCCCTGAACAACATTTGGATATATTTCTATAACTACTATACAAAATGGAAACTGAATTTACTGTTTTCAGATTTGATTTGGAGTCCCAGCAACAGATGTCACGAGTTACATTAGTCATAAGACTACACATTGTTCATATATGTGAATTTTGTAACTCTGTGTGCCTCTAACTTTGGCGATGTTCAGACTGTCTTATTTTATGCACGCAGGTTTTATGATAAGAATTAAATCGAGTCAGAAACAGAGGTCTCCCTGCTTCCATTTATTTCACCACGGTCCAGACAAACCAGCTGTGACTGGAACCTCCACCAGAACACCAGCATACTTCCTATATGTCTGATGTACATGTGACCTTTACATGGTTTCAAGGGTCACTTTAGTTAAAAAATAAACAAACAACTGAAATCCAATCAAAGCAGTCAGATCTAAACAGATTTGTTAAAAATTTTTTTTTTAAAAGTGAATTAAATTGTATTTTAAACCAAATATAAAATTGGTTTGAAACTAATTTGTAAAAATCAGATCTCATGATTTTGGGATTCTATTGAGATGTGCACATAAATCCTATTTTGAGTGACAGTTTGAACATTGCCTTTGTAATTCTAGATATCTAATCACCTGGATGACACTCTGGTGCAGAGTAACCCTGGATCAATATTCTCTTCCCTAACAATAAGCAAAGCATTTTAAATGTACACAATATCATACAGCCATTCTAAGTATATAAGAATAAGTAAAGTTTTTTGATTTAAAAAGCCAAAACAACTCTTTTAGTGAATTTATCAAACATTACTTACCGGACGGACTTCCTGGCTGGAGTTTGTGAACTGACGCGCTAAACCAAAATCCAGCATATAGCAGCATCGGCAGGTACTGGCTAGTCTCCCCATCGCAAAGTTTGACTGCAATGTTAACAGAGACAAACGAGTTTAACTGTTGGTGACATAAAAAAGTTACAGAAAATGTGTTTGTAATAGGCAGTTAAAAAAAATATGTAACTCATGGCTCAACTTACTGGTTTAATGTCCCGGTGCAGGAAACCTACAGAATGGATGCTTTCAATGGCCTCTAAAATCTGCTTGCCAAGTCTCAAAGTGGTGGAGACGGAAAAGGTGCCGCGGCTCATTGTTCTGCGCAAATCTGCCAGATTCCTTCCCTACCAGACAGGAAATGAGTGTCGCATGTTCAACTTCATGATGCAGAAGGTGACGTTGGAGGCAAATCAAATGAAATACTTGACAAGCGATGACTGGTGAGGACCTCACCTGGAGTTCCATCACCACATAGTTGAAGCGGTCATTCCTGCCGCAGCCCACAAAGCGACACACGTGGTCTTTGCCTGTCAAAGAAATAGTTATCGGTACAAAGATCGATCATCGCCTACTCTGCTGATCATAACAAACAAAATCTCTGTTTGTCAGATGTTTACATTTCTCAGGATTTATATTAATATGAAACAAGCACACATTTTGTTTTAATAAATACGTCCACACAAATGTCATACATTGGTTTCAATATTAACTCAAACACTAATTATGTGAATTCATGTAATCATAAATGAAATATTTCATCACTGGCTTGGAGAAACTATAAACTCCTCCTTCATTCATGTTTTAAGAAGTTTCCAGCATGATTCTGAATACAGCACCGGTTCCTGCATGGTTTTCTAGTGCAGCTTGTCATGATTATTACATAATCGCCTGACTGGGATTATTTGAGCTGATCACGATCATTTTGCATAATTGTTTGAATCATTTCCATCCATCTGAATAAAAACAGCTGAATGGAAATAACGAATGTCACATTTGTCACAAGACGTCATCTCATTGCATCACCTTCTTCTACAATGATTAAATAGCACAAGTGGAAAGTTAGTGCCCGTAATTGATTACCTCGAGGCGCTTCACTTCTAATATTCAATCTACCGCTTTTTTGAGAGCATCCATTGACATTAGCATCACGGGTTTAGCTGCAAAGCCAAACAGCACACAAGTGGCTCTTCTTTTTTATTTGTTATCAGTGTTTCATTAAACTATAATTAGGCAAAAACTATTAGAGCCACAAAATGAACAGAAAAAGACAAATCGTCACGATGATGATAAAATGTCCGATCATGACAGCTGTAGGTCTTTGAAACCATGACGACCACTGCTGTCATTAAAACATGGATTTGAACTAAACAGTCGTCTTCAAAAAAAGGGAAGAGGAAGTATTTCACATGGTAAATGTTGGAGGTATTGTTGACAATCATCAACTAAACTGACGGAAATGTCGATCACATGGTGGCCACCTTCGCCTCTCTTCAACTACTCCGTCAGAGACGGAGGACAGCCCGTCAGAGACGGAGGACAGCCTCACCCTGGAGCTTTTTAAGCACAGCAACCTCCATCTTCAGCACTTGTTTGGGTTGCTGAGCAGACTCGACCTTCAGGGCCACGGTGGCCTGGCTCAGCTGGTCCAGGACCTCGTAGATCTCCCCAAACCCTCCTCCTCCGATCTTCCTGGCCTGAAAACAGAGTGATATTTATTATTTAACTCACACAACTCTTCCTGAAAGGAAACTGATCACGCTGTTGTGACTTCGTGTATGCTGACGTGATTTCTCGTCCCTCGAGGGACACTCACCACTTTCCATCTGTCCCGGACCACGTCCCCCACCGACAGGATGTCCGCGTGCTCTCCAGCTCCACTCATCCTGAACCTCCACCTGAACCTCCACCTGAACCTCCACCTGAACCTCCACCTGGCATCAGCTCCACTCAAATCAGGATCTACAGTTCATTCACTTCAGTTTTGTCTCTGCTGGATCAGAGGACACCTGGCAGTCCCGGACAGAAACATGTGGACTATTTAAATGGTGGAAACACCTCACGTCCTCAGACAACACGCTAACCGACGCTAGCAGACGTTCAGAAGATGGAGCATCGTGTTGGTTTGTTTGAGTCAGAGTCACAACAACCCAGCTGACCGGCTGTTTGAGTCAGAGTCACAACAACCCAGCTGACCGGCTGTTTGAGTCAGAGTCACAACAACCCAGCTGACCGGCTGTTTGAGTCAGAGTCACAACAACCCAGCTGACCGGTTGTTTGAGTCAGAGTCACAACAACCCAGCTGACCGGCTGTTTGAGTCAGAGTCACAACAACCCAGCTGACCGGTAGAGTCACAACAACCCAGCTGACCGGCTGTTTGAGTCAGAGTCACAACAACCCAGCTGACCGGCTGTTTGAGTCAGAGTCACAACAACCCAGCTGACCGGCTGTTTGAGTCAGAGTCACAACAACACAGCACCGCTGTTTGACAGAGTCACAGCAACACAGCTGTGTTTGAGTCAGAGTCACAACAACACAGCTGACCGGCTGTTTGAGTCAGAGTCACAGCAACACAGCTGACCGGCTGTTTGAGTCAGAGTCACAGCAACACAGCTGACCGGCTGTTTGAGTCAGAGTCACAACAACACAGCTGACCGGCTGTTTGAGTCAGAGTCACAACAACCCAGCTGACCGGCTGTTTGAGTCAGAGTCACAACAACCCAGCTGACGGCTGTTTGAGTCAGAGTCACAACAACCCAGCTGACGGCTGTTTGAGTCAGAGTCACAACAACCCAGCGGACCGGCTGTTTGAGTCAGAGTCACAACAACCCAGCTGACCGGCTGTTTGAGTCAGAGTCACAGCAACCCAGCTGACCGGCTGTTTGAGTCAGAGTCACAACAACCCAGCTGACCGGCTGTTTGAGTCAGAGTCACAACAACCCAGCTGACCGGCTGTTTGAGTCAGAGTCACAGCAACACAGCTGACCGGCTGTTTGAGTCAGAGTCACAGCAACACAGCTGACCGGCTGTTTGAGTCAGAGTCACAACAACCCAGCTGACCGGCTGTTTGAGTCAGAGTCACAACAACACAGCTGACCGGCTGTTTGAGTCAGAGTCACAACAACCCAGCTGACCGGCTGTTTGAGTCAGAGTCACAACAACCCAGCTGACCGGCTGTTTGAGTCAGAGTCACAACAACACAGCTGACCGGCTGTTTGAGTCAGAGTCACAACAACCCAGCGGACCGGCTGTTTGAGTCAGAGTCACAACAACCCAGCTGACCGGCTGTTTGAGTCAGAGTCACAACAACCCAGCTGACCGGCTGTTTGAGTCAGAGTCACAACAACCCAGCTGACCGGCTGTTTGAGTCAGAGTCACAACAACCCAGCTGACCGGCTGTTTGAGTCAGAGTCACAGCAACACAGCTGACCGGCTGTTTGAGTCAGAGTCACAACAACCCAGCTGACCGGCTGTTTGAGTCAGAGTCACAGCAACACAGCTGACCGGCTGTTTGAGTCAGAGTCACAGCAACACAGCTGACCGGCTGACCGGCTGTTTGAGTCAGAGTCACAACAACCCAGCTGACCGGCTGTTTGAGTCAGAGTCACAACAACCCAGCTGACCGGCTGTTTGAGTCAGAGTCACAACAACCCAGCTGACCGGCTGTTTGAGTCAGAGTCACAACAACCCAGCTGACCGGCTGTTTGAGTCAGAGTCACAACAACCCAGCTGACCGGCTGTTTGAGTCAGAGTCACAACAACCCAGCTGACCGGCTGTTTGAGTCAGAGTCACAACAACCCAGCTGACCGGCTGTTTGAGTCAGAGTCACAACAACCCAGCTGACCGGCTGTTTGAGTCAGAGTCACAGCAACACAGCTGACCGGCTGTTTGAGTCAGAGTCACAGCAACACAGCTGACCGGCTGTTTGAGTCAGAGTCACAACAACCCAGCTGACCGGCTGTTTGAGTCAGAGTCACAACAACCCAGCTGACCGGCTGTTTGAGTCAGAGTCACAACAACCCAGCTGACCGGCTGTTTGAGTCAGAGTCACAACAACCCAGCTGACCGGCTGTTTGAGTCAGAGTCACAACAACACAGCTGACCGGCTGTTTGAGTCAGAGTCACAACAACCCAGCTGACCGGCTGTTTGAGTCAGAGTCACAACAACCCAGCTGACCGGCTGCAGTCGATCACTAACGGCCACCGAGCTCCTGTGAACAAGCTAACTAGCATGATGACCGTTGGCCAGCCGACCACTCACCGCTGCGACTCCAGCTCGTGTAAAAGCCAAACAGACGCCATGTTCCCAGTCTGCTCCGAGCGAGGCGAGTCATTCCGGGCGGTGCTTTATTTTAGGAAGGAGACGGTGGTGGACCACAGCTGGAGTTAGTTAGCCAGCTAGCCTGCTAATGGTGGGCAACGACATCCCGTGCGCTTTCTCGCAGCAGCGGTGCTGACGTCACGGGGCTGGCGTCTCCTGATTGGTCCGCAAACTCCTGCATCCCCGAGACCCTGTCGGTGAGGGATGACGCTCTGCATGGACAGAAAGACTTCAGGGAGCATTGCAGGGGAGGGACATGGACAGAAAGACTTCAGGCAGGGGACATGGACAGAAAGACTTCAGGGAGCATTGCAGGGGAGGGACATGGACAGAAAGACTTCAGGGAGCATTGCAGGGGAGGGACATGGACAGAAAGACTTCAGGGAGCATTGCAGGGGAGGGACATGGACAGAAAGACTTCAGGGAGCATTGCAGGGGAGGGACAGGACGCCCACCAGCTTCACTCACATCATGTGTCCTGAATATGATGGAAGTAAAGCTGGTGCACCAGAGACGGAGAGACGCAGCGGGGAGACGGAGGGACGGGGAGACGGGGGGACGCAGCGGGGGGACGGAGGGACGGGGAGACGGAGGGACGCAGCGGGGAGACGGAGGGACGGGGAGGGACGAGCGGGGAGGGACGCAGCGGGGAGACGGAGGGACGGGGAGACGGAGGGACGCAGCGGGGAGACGGAGGGACGGGGAGACGGGGGGACGCAGCGGGGAGACGGAGGGACGCAGCGGGGAGACGGAGGGACGGGGAGACGGGGGGACGCAGTGGGGGATCCCGGTACTCCTGAATGACACCATGTTGATAATATTTAACCTACACACACACACACACACACACACACACACACACACACACACACACACACACACACACACACACACACACACACACTCTTTCAACAGCAGCAACACACGTGTGTTTTTTACATAAAATAAATAACCAATCCTTAAACCATTGAACTCAGGGTGACGGTTCATTCTTGACCTTGAAGCAGAAATGTTTGATGAACTAAATCTTCGTTCAGCTCTTCTTGGAGGACTGTGATCATCACTGCTGTCATAAGCAGCTTGATGCAACAGTTCTGGTGATGTGGTCAAACTGATTAACTTCAACTTCTGCATTCATCACGTGACACACAGGCCCAACATGCATTTCTCTACACAATCATTGGAAAACACAAATCCTTTCAAATCCCTCTATTTATGATCAGAAACAGACATTCAGTAACATTTGGAAAGCTGAGGAGCTCGTTTTTCATCCCACTGATGGATCAGGAAGCTTGGACCTTCGACACGAAGACTATAAATCATATCTCAAAGACACCTTCAGTAAATCTCTTATAATGCAGCACAAACAATTATTTGAACTAATAACTGATAAGATTTGGGTGGTAAAAGGTCAAAAGTCACGGCGCCTCTATGGGTTTGGATACATAGACCAGTAAACTGGCTTACAGCTCATAGTTAGGTAGTATTAGTATTAGTATTAGTATTAGTATTAGTATTAGTTCCCGGTATGAGGGCAGGCTCGTCATGGGAAGTGTATTTGTTTTGGGGACTGTAGGTTGACTGAAGTTCAAATCATATTTGACTGTTTTGTACTTTTTACAACATTTATTTTTAGACTCAGTTTCCTTGAATTGAAGCTTTAGGCCAAGAAAAAGGAAAGGGATGAATGAGTCAATAATTACAGAAGACAGTCCACTGAAGTCTTGCTGAAGAAAATATTTCATTAACTTGTGTTAAAGGAAATTCAATTTCACTGGCAATTTAATGGAAATGTTTAACCAACCGACTTAAAGTAGGAAACATAAAGGCCTGCAAAACAACATTTCAAGGAATTGTCAGGTCTGTCGTAAATGATCTGTTTGGATGGGCAGCTCAGTTTGTCTGAGTCTGTGGCCTTGATTTGATCAGAAACTAACTCCGTGTGACTCCGCTCTCCGGGCAGCCGGGACAGCAAAACAAACGCACACGGACACCGCGATGGGAGGAGTCAGACGATCGGATTGGATAACAGGATGTGAGTTGCGCTGTTTCGGGGTGAGGCGGTGCGTTTAGGGGTGCACAACTTTCTGGCTGTTTGCGCAGTTTTGCCGTCTTTTCCAAACTTCGGACCTGCATGAACATCAGCTTCAAACCCGCGGAGCTCCGCAGCAGCGTCTGAGTCTGAGGAGCACCAGCGCAGCCCGCCGCGGGGCGGAGCTTCACACCTTCACCGCGTCGTGTGGTTCACGTCCGCTGATGCAGGGAGAAAGTTGTGGACATGTTTGCTTGGAAGTGCACGGTTTCACAGATACGGGCTTGAAACTGCAGCGTTAACGAGCCTCTCCAGCTTGCTGTCCGGACTCTGAAGTGTCTCCGTGGGATCGTCCACTCCCCTTCGCCATATTGTGCGCTGTGAAAGTCGAAGGAAAGTTGTCAGAGTTATGACATTTGCTGCGCACGATCCCTTCATGGAGCTGCATGCAGTCGACTTTGATCGGAACCAAAGAGAGTCCATGGAGCTGGCCGTGGACAGCTCTGTGCACCATTGATCAGGTACATTCACTGTGTTGAAGTAATGCGCATTAACCTGAAGCCACTGGGCTCCTCGGACGCTTCCTTATTGCTTCTTGTGAACATAACATCACTGGCTATGACTCGGGTGATTGCACGAGCCCCTTCGTTTCCTGTATTTCTCGTTATGCCAAATGGCAGCTGTACTGGAAGCGCGTCCTTACTGCCTCAAAACTTCTGCTTGTAATGTCTTTTCTGCACTCACCTGGACCTAAATGTCGACATATTGTCTTTTCTCTGCACAACAGGCATGCTCTCCTATAATCTTTCACTTCACTGTCAGGGCTGTTTGCTAGTGAAGGCCTCAGTTTCCTCTTTGCTGCAGACGACTGAAAACTTGATATGCTTATCTTCCAAGGAAACGCAGTGTCTAACTTGTTCTTCTTTTATAAAGGTCTGGCACCATAAAGAGGACGAGAAGAATGGACAGCAAACGTCAGATTTGATTGGTGAAGGAGGGCTGCATGTTCCCCACCCTGCACTTTCCTCTGGGATTTATGTTTCCTTCCAGATATCTCTGAATACACAATTAACCACAGGCCGTAAAAACACACTACAGAGGCTCTAATTTTGTACGCTCAGAGGTCGAGAGCTCTGACACCAACATTTTCAGACTTTCATAATATTACTATGAGTCTTCCTTCTCAAGTCAGTACTGATAAGAGTGGTAAGCATCGGGCTGGCGCCATGAAAGAGGCTGTGCAGCATTCAGGGGAGGTTTATTATGGTGCGGGACCTCCAGCTTTACAGTCAAGCCACAGTGACTCTGCTAGCAGCTCGGGTGTTTACAACCCAGAGAAAGCGCCCCAAAGTCTACCGCACTATCAACAGGCTACTCCAGTAAAATGGATGCACCAGGACTCCGTACAGGCCCCCGGCTGGTCTCAAGACGCTCCTGTGCCGGCCTGGGGGCAGAACTTCGGCCCCTACATGAGCGGAGTGAACGTCAGGGGTCAGAGGGCGTTCCAGAAAGGCGTCCATGAAGGCGTAGCTCTGCCGATGGCAGGAGAGAATCATCTGCCTGGAACTATGGAGGTTTATAGAGATGCTAACCAGGCTCAAGCTCAGGGGAGAGGGCTCGAGTGGGAGCAGCACGCCGCGGCTGCAATGCAACAGGCTCAGCTGCAAGCCTATCAACATGGCCACAAAGGCGCAGAGCACCAGGGCCAGCCACATGTGCCAACTCACAGTTTGCAGGAGTCCATGCTGCAGCCCTTCCAGACAACATTTAGGCCCAACAAGCAGCAGTTCTCGTCCGGGTATTACCCGGTTTTTCCAGGAAACAAGGCAATGCCAAACCTGGCCTACAGTGAGCAGCCTAAAACTCAACAGCAACTTCTACACCAGATGCAGCAGCAGCAACAAATGCATCACCATCACCATCACCAACAGCAGCAGCAGCAGCAGCAACAACAACAACAACAACAACAACAACAACAACAGCTGCATCAGCAGCATCACCTCCAAATGCAGCAGCAGCAACAGCTGCAGCAACAACAAATGCAACAGCAACAGATGCAGCAAATGCAGCAACAATATCACCGGCAACAGCTACAGGAGCGACAGCAACAAATTCAGCAAATGCAACAGCAGTTGCAGCAACAACACGTGCCTCCGCAAGAGACAACACAACCACAGGGGCAACCAAAGCAGCAACAGACCCAAAACTTAGTAGCTTATCAGCCTCCCGAGGCTGGTCAGTCTGACAACGAGTCTAAAAAAGATGATGTCCAGTCAGTGGAGCCGCAACAGGAACCAGAAGATCAAACCTGCGATGCAACAGATGCACCTGACCCGGGCCCTGAAAAGGACGACACAAATCCTGCAGACTCTCCAAGCGCGTCAGCAGCTGCCCCCCGACGCTCGCGGCGCCTTTCCAGAGACGGACAGTCCCCGCTAGATCCTCCTTCAACCAACATCTGGTCTCAGGCCTCTAAAGAGCCTCCACCTTCTCAGAATGGAGTAACGGGTGCGCAAGCTACGAGAGGAGGGGAACGCCAAGTGACAACCGGAGGGGTCATCCAGATCACCCGCAGGAGGAGGAGGGCGTCCAAGGAGATCAACCTGGAGACCCTCGCCCAGAAGGCCTCAGAAATGGCACCAGCTCACATCTCCAAGGTTAAAGATACATTACATCATTACACTGCTGCTGTAGCTACTTTAATACTACTTTATGACACTAACACAGTAAAACAGCCATTTAAACTCATGCTGTAGGCTCAGTTTATTTGAAGACAGACAGACAGCTTCTGCTCGGGAGAGCAAATGTACTCCTGTGGCAAAGTTGGCAAGCTGCTGTACAAAGAGGAAGAACCTTGTTTCTATGCAGAAGTTCCCTACAGTTCACGGAATCCTTCTCTCGGGTCTGTTTACTTGATTCCCACAGCTGTCCGCTATTGCAGGAAGTTTTAGATGTGTGTACGGTCATACTATACAGTGCATTCTGGTGCAAACTGAATATCAGCTATTATTGAACATTCCTGCTTTTGGAATTGAAAGCTTGCAGTCATTTTATCGCTCTAAGAAAGATGATACCTTTTAACCTTGTTCCTGGCGATGTATAATGTTTACATTCTGAGTGGCACACCCACTACTTCTTTAGCTGTGTTACACAGTCAGTAAACAGAAACACTTGTGAAATTCAGTTTATGTCCATTTATATCTCTGCACAGGGACAGGTAGTACTCTTCCCTGAGGGGTTTACAAGGCTTGTCGTAGGTTTTTGTGCAGACTGAGCACGCTGGAAGTACAATTGGAGCAGCTGCATGTCTGCACACCTCCACATTCCTCAGGCCTTTTACCAGTCACTGAGCGAGCAGAGTCAGGGAGGGGCCGAGCTGTCAACCTGCAAAAACTCCACTCCTATTCTCCCCAGCACACGCCAAACAGGTTTAATATAGCTGGTCGACAGCTAGACCTGTTGCATTGTGATTTACAAATGCAGCACTTTTCTGGTTCAGCAGATGAGATTTCTGTCTTAGCTCTTCATTTTACCTGAAATATAAATCGTAAAACTGATTTATACTTTTCACCGCCACCAGTAGAATTTAGGATCGCTGAAAATATTATCAGCTCGACCAGAAATACTAGGGAGGCGTGTGCACATGTCTAAAAAACTGTTGAAATATGTGGTGATGAAACAACAGGGTTCATTTATTTGAAAAAAAAAAAAAGAAAAAGTGTAATCCTCATGTTACATTGGACAGAGTCTTTCAATTTCCTGCTCAGTGTAGTAAACATTTAAAGTGAAGTAGCGAATAACTTTCCATTACTTCTCAATTCTGGCATTTAATGCTGATATAATGAGTCATAATTAGTTCATTAATACAGTTATTATTCTATGGTAAAATAATCAACAACAAGTTTGATCATTGATTTATTAGGCCTTTAATCAACCAAAAATGCTGTTTCAAGCATTTTAAATGTGATAATGTGTTGTATCATACGTTGAGTATCTTCTATTCTCGAGCCATTTGAACAGGTAATGTGATGCATGTTTTAACATTTTTTACTTTTCACAAACGACAGACACAAAAATGAAAAATTCATTTAAAAAAAATAGTTCATATATTAATATCTTATTAAAAAAAAATCATTGTTAAATAGAACAAAAAAAAGTTTATCTGAGTGGAAATCAGATTTAAAACTGCTGTTGTGTGTAGATGACCATGTACACTCACACCATCTTCCTCTTTACGAATCCCTTTTCTATTTTCCCTGCCACTTCCTCTCCCTCCCTCTTTCTCTTTCCCTTTCTCATCTTGTCTCATCTTAACGCTTCTTTCCCTTTTTGTACCTAAACAGGAAGACTCTCTGTCAGGCAGACAGACCAGCATGGTGCCCCTGGTTATCCCCGTGTCTGTGCCAGTGCACAAGACTCAAACAGAGCCTCAGGGCGGCTGGACTCAGGGACGTCTCGGTCAGGGCGAGCGGCCTGCAGGACAGTCCGATCGCAAACCTTCTGTCATTGTGGCTCGTCGGCGATCGCTCAGAAACTCCATGACGGAGAGTTTTGGACAAGTAAGTTCTCACATTGCTCTCATTCCAGTTGCTTTGAAATCAGCGGAAGTCGCAGAGTCATTGTGTGAATGTAGAGTAATCATTTAGTCGTGTTATTTATCAACTTGTAAAGGAACCGTCAGATTATTCATTTGCACATTGTACAATGAAAAAACCTCGAGACCCTCTTATTATGCAAGTTTGTTCAAAATTGTTAGCAAAGACAATGTAATCCCACTGAGTTACGCAACAAACCTTTAAGATCAAGTTTTCGTGGGTACGAGAAGCCTCACAGAGGTCAAATTTGAAAACTTTTAGTCCTAAAAACGTCTGCTGAGGAGAACCAGAGATGTAGTGCAGAAGCAGGAACCAATCTGCAGTGTGGGATGAGATGATAACGTGACTCACTAATTCCGAAACCCTGAACCACATGAACATCTGTTTTAAACTGTTTCCAGGTTCTCAGTGAAGCCAGATTCAACAAGTATCACTTTCTGATGTTCATGGTTATTCAGATGCTAATTTGTAGGAGAATTGTGAGGTGCTTTCTGGGGCAATTGATTGGTGGATTTTAAAGTAAAGACACTTATTTCCAACATGGTCACCAGATGCTAAAAAGTAAAAAACACAACTTTTATTGCAAAACTCTACAATACAAATTTAAAATCTAGAAAACATAAAAACACAATTGGAAAACAAAAATCAAATGTCATCAAAAGCAGATAATTGCAACAAAGATTATTTGACATCTTAAATAAAAATGTAATGGAAGAATTTATTATCATTGTGTGACCGTCTTTTGCAAATCGTGACCTGATTTTATTTTTTTTTTTTTTTTTATAAACTGCTTTTTAAAAAAAAGAAATATTGTGTGAATCCCTTGTGTATTTAAAGAATCTTTAAATCCTGTGTGGGAGAGGCATTAACCATTAAAGAGCTGCTATATAGAGAGCTGATTATAGAGTGCAAACACACAGAATGCTCCTGATGGACAAAGTTTGACCAAAGATGGTATAAAACCAGGATTTGAGTTCATGAAAACATCACTGATCGTCATTTTTAGCCATTCACGATGAATTGCTGAACTTACCAAGTACATCTCGCACACACGCGTCTGAGTAAACTAAGTATTGGTGTGATTAAAATGTAAAATGCACCTCAATCCTCCACCCAGGATGGGGAAAACGATCCAGGGCTGGATGAGGACGGAAAAGCAAAATTTAAGCGCCGGCCTCGCCCCGAACCTCTCATCATCCCACCTCCCAAACCATCCACCTTCATCACTCCGTCCGTCTACTCCAGCATCACTTCCTATCAGAGTAACCTGCGCTCTCCAGTTCGCCTGCCGGACAACCCCCTCAGCCTGCCCCCATACACGCCTCCACCCATCCTGTCTCCTGTGCGAGAGGGCTCCGGACTCTACTTCTCCACCTTCCTGACCAACATAGCCGTGAGCAACCAAATCCTGCCACCGCCGGCTACGCCCAAGTCTGCAACACGCAGCCTGCTGCGTTCCAGTAAGTCTCTTGTTGTTGCTTAGGCCAATGAATTATACCGAGGAGGCTCTCAGAGAATGTGAATGAACTTTTTCTTTTGTATCTTTCAGCGAGTTCAGATATTACACCCCCTGTCTTGCCCCTGATCGATGCCACACCCGTTAGCCTTGAACCGTAAGTACCGCCTCGAACATCTCCACAGCGCAGCGGTTTCTTCTCCTCATCACAACATTACTTTCTTCTCCATAACTCAACACTTTGTGTCGGCGTCCAGGCGAATCAACATTGGGCAGTACTACCAGGCAGAAATCCCTGAATTGCGAGATCAACTCTCCTCCCAGTCGGACCCGCACAAAGCTGACTTGGTTTGGCTTCCGTTGGACGACGCCCACCTTAAACATGCTGACCAAGAGAGCTGTTAGTATCTCCGATAGCACGTGGTCCACTAACAGCTCTTTTATTGATTTTTCAATCAGCTTTTTCTCCTCTTCGCTCACTCTTTGAAACACTCCTCTTTTTCTTTTTCTAGTGGTGGATCTGATGAACATGGCATGTTCCAGTGTTCTCGCGGGAGGAGGAACCAATCAGGAGCTGGTTTTACACTGTTTACATGAATGTGGAGGTGATCTCCTTGTGAGTAAAGAGACTCATAAAATTCAGATAAGCAAGACATTTCACAGAACAACATAAAACAGCAGAAAAATCTCAATGTATTTTTTTTATCAAGCATTTTTTCGATATTACATGATTCGAACCGTCTTTTTTTTTTTGTGACTTTTTACTGTTGAAGCACTCCAACGACGGCTTTGCTCACTGTTTTGTTGATTTTTAGGAAACACTGGAACGTTTGATGCTTCAGGAACCAGTCTTCCCCAAAGGCCATTACCTGGCAGGTTATCACTACTCAGGTATCAACTCTTACATTGTTCCTCATCAGCTTTATTTCTTCCTGTGTACACAGTATAGGCTAAATGTTTCCTTATACTCACTGGTAGTTATAAGTTTAATTTGACTGCGTCTGTTTTTCTGACAGGCTCCGACAGCTGGACTGCAGAGGAGAAGCGTTACTTCAATAAGGGGATCTCTGCCTACAGGAAGGACTTCTTTCTGGTGCAGAAACTGGTACGCTCGTTAATTTTACCCTTCAGCGTGAAGGATTGCAAATCAATGTAAATAAATCTAAAAATGCATTTGAATATGATTAAATGTACTTTGTGTAGCATTGATAAATCCATATTACTCTCACTGAGGCAGTAGTATAATTACTTTAGAGCAAACAAGACTATCAAGAGTTGAGATTTTTAGCCAAATGACGCTGGAATCAGATGTCTTGGTAAAAGTGCTTTTGCAAACAGGAACAGGATGTTCTTCTCTCAACGCACACAGAATTTCTTTTTTACAAAGTCTGTGGAAGAGAAGAAATTTAGACTGAAATACTTCACGTCATCTTTGTGGCAGAAAGTAACTAAAGGTACAGGAAATGTGGTTAATAGAAAGATTAGCAGTGGCATGAGAAACAGACCGATAATAATCCAAAGACTGGTCTAATTTACATATTACATGTCATTATATTTACACGTAAATGTCCTCTTAATTTTGTGTTAGAAAATGAAAGGGTTCACCTCATCCTAATATAACTCTGCATGTGTGTGTTCCTCTGACCTTTCAAAGGTGCGGACTAAGACTGTGGCCCAGTGTGTGGAGTTCTACTACACATACAAGAAGCAGGTGAAGATCACTCGCAATGGTATTTTAACCTTCGGCCCTCCAGATTCACCCGTAGAGAAGCACATGGAGGCCGTGGTGGATGTTAAGGTAGAGTGCAGTGGCTCAGATCTGTCATTTGGAGCTTTTATTCTGTTAAACAGTACTTTCTCAGACTGAGTCAGGTTACAAGAAAGATTTTTCTGTTCAGTCATGAGGAGGACTGAGACAAGCGAGATCATTTAGAAGTGAATAACAAAGTTTATTTCAGGAATAAGAGAAAGATTCTAGTGATTGTACTCACTATGAAATAAAGCACTTTGAAGGTCAGACAAGTAGGACGGTGATGATCATGACATTTTTGTTGATAATTTGTCAACTAGTACCTAATTGTTATGCAAATAATTGCAAATAACGATTTAATTGTCTTTTTCTGTTCATTTCATGCCACTATTATAGTACAAGCTAAATCACAGTTCAATATTATACACACTTTTTGAAGCGAAAGGGCCATTTATCAGCATCGAGTATTGAAACATGCAAGTCAAAATTTTATTTCTGTTTGTCTTTGAGGCTTTGTAAACAAATGTATCAGAGGCTATATACAATGTGAATAACAATTTAAAATAAAAAAAAAAAAGCCAGTAACTTGGATCGATGAGAATAAAGGGATTATAACAGTGCGGGAAAGCAGAAGTGACAAAGAAATTAGAGCAGCATAAACGGCACATATTCATCCGGAGAGGGACAAAGACACATCCTTCTTGGTGAATTTACAACTAAGCGTCATATCATCTTAATACTATCTGCAATGATTTGTCTAATTTCTCTGGTGTGATATATTACAGAGTTCACAGCAGTTTAAATTAACTCAAGGAGAGGATGGCGATAACAAGAAGGAGGTTTCTTACAACCAGAGCCTTGAGAGCAGGCACCAGGCGAGGGTCGCTCAGTCACTACAGGCTCACGACTACGTAAGTATCTCACTTCATAGTCTTTTTCATGGACTGATCATACACATCGTACAGCTGTTTTTCTACACCAACGTTTTTGTGTCGGTGCAGGCAGGAACAGTGCTGGTGCTCAAACAGCCAGATACGGTGAATAAGGAGGCTCATCATCCAGCAGCACATCATAGGCCTCGGGCCGAGCCCGCAGCAAAGAAGAGCAGAGCGCCAACGAAGCCACCGCAGGATCCTGATGCAGTATTTCCATGCAAGAAATGTGGCAGGTACGACCAAATCATCGCAGAGATTGATGTTGTTTTTATTTATTTCGTGTGCGATTTGCAGCGACAGTGATCCATCAGTATGTTAGTCACAGTTACAGGAGTTTAGTAGACACGTAATGTTGCTGCGTTCCAAGCAGCTGCTTTTGTGCATAAAGCTGCATAGTCTTCATCCCTTCTAGAGTGTTTTACAAAGTGAAGAGTCGAAGTGCCCACATGAAGAGTCACGCCGAGCAGGAGAAGAAGGCTGCAGCGCTGCGTCAGAAGGAGGAGGAGGAACACACAGCAGCTCAAGCTCGAGCCAGGAAGGCGGCCGTGGTGGCGGCGGCGGCGGCGGCGGCGGCGGCAGCAGCGGCGGCTCATCAGGGAGGAAACGGCAACAAAGTGATGGAGCAGGCGGAGGTCAGCGGCCAGGAAGACTCGTCTGAGGGGGAGGATGATGATGATGAAGACTGGCACTGAGACGCCACAAAGCCAGGAGAAAAGTTCATGATGAGAAAGAATGATGGGTAAATGAAATATGATGTCCTGCCGCATGAGGAGCAGAATAAGCACAAGAGAAACGTCTTCCTGTTAATCTTCACACTCCATAACTGTCTCTGTTTGACAGTTTATTCAGCTTTTACACCATCAGCCGGGCAGACACACTCCACATTTTCACATTTGTATCTTTTAAATATTCAGAGTAAGTTTATTTTTTGTAAATGTACTTATACTGTATGCTTCTGCTTTTGCCATTTTATATCCTTTTATTTAATTGAATACACGCCAGAATATTATGTATTTCCATGACGTGGATTTAATGGTTATTTGATATTTCATAAAAATAATCAGGATTTCTCTTTCCAGTTATAAAACAAGATCAAAACTTGATAGAAGAAAGCCTTTTAAGGCCTTTTAAGAAGAGCTTCTATGTAGAATCTTTCTCTAAGAAAACTATTTTGCAGATTTCCATCAGATTTTTAGGTTGGTTGTATACTTTTTTTTTTACAACTAAGGGACCTTTTGAAATGAATATGTACAAAAAAAAAATATATAAGATTGCCATATATTTATAATACTGCATTTTGCAATGATTTTGGTAATATAAAAAATGATCGTGTTGGCAGCAATATGACTGCTGAGTTGAAAAATTTTATTAAAAAGTGTACTATTTTGAGGAGTGCATGTTTGGTTTTTTTGGACTCGTGCAATGGTCAGTGCATGGTTGAACCAGCAGATGGCAGCACAGGTTCAGTGTGGTACAGATGTTTCCTTCATGTATGGGTGTGTAGATAAATGGAAATTTTGTTATCTGCATAGATTCAGATAAGAGTTGCTGAAATTCTTTCATTTTGCGTCAGTATTTATTTGTCAACTTACCCCCTTAAATCATAAAATCTGAACTCTATACCTAATAAGCAATAGGCATTTATCTACAGTGCTGCACTCGGGTCTCATACAGTATTCCAGACAGGTTCCACAGTCCAATCATTTTCAGATTTAAGGGTGGAAAGCCGACTCGTCTTCAGACTCTGGGGTGCGGTGAAATTTCACATTGATCAGTGGTGACATAATGCAGCCATTTAAGAGTTCAGTAAAGGGAAAAGCTGCCAGTTGCCCCCAGGGGATGAGATGCACTGCATATTTCTCTAAGATTATGGACATCAAAGTGCTCCTGCTTCTGTCTCCCACTCATCACTGACTGATTGGCTTTCATTTACTTTCCTACTGCAGTAGACATAAAGCTGCGTTACACGTTAACCTTAAGTCTAGGTAAGCAAAAGAAAAAAACACAACAGAGGAGAGTTATCACTCATTTAGTTCCTCATTTAATTCTGTAGTGTGATCTTTAAAAAAATCTAAAACATAAAAAAGGGTGGATCCAAATGTTCTATATTGAACCCATTGTTCCACCGTATCACGTTTTGTTACTGGTGGTGCTCTCAACATGACCCTGTCAGAAAATCAGGCCTAATTTTGGGACTACAGAAATGATTAGGATACGAATGGGACATGAATTTTAATCCAGAATTACACACTAGCCAAACACTTAAACTAAGAACACCTCTACACCTGTTTATTCAAACAGCTATTTAAATCAGTAAATCATAGCAGCAGTGCATAAAATCCCGCAGATAAATGTCAGGAACTTCAACATACCAGACTGGCATGTTAGTTGGTGCCTGATGGGTTTCAGAGTTTACTCAGAGTGGTGCGGACAACGGACAAACAAACAAACAAAATCTGGCAGGGCGTAGTTCTGCGAACAGAAAGACCCTGATGATGAGAGAGGTCAGAGGTGAATGGCTCGACTGGTTGGAGTTGTTGTAAAAGCTACGGTAACTAAAACAAACGCTCTTTACAACTGCAGTGAGCAGAAAAAGGTTCCTCTTCTGTCACCTCGTGACGGAACTCTCCAAAACTACACTGAACACTGAAGAGTGGAAAAACAGACGGGTGTGATGAGCCTCAGTTCAGCTGAGGCTGCAGATCGTACCTCAGAATTTGGTGACAACAGGATGAATTTAATGAACCCAAACCTGCCGTGTCAACAGTCCAGGCTGGTAGTGATGGTGCAGTGACGTGGGAACAATTTTCTTGCCACACTTTCTTGTCTCTTAGTACCAATTAACGATGGTATCAATGTCACAGCCTATATGAGCATTGTTGCTGACCGTGTGCTACAGTTTGAAATGTATTTTTTTAATGGCTACCTCCTGCAGAATAATCTACCATTACAAAGCTCCAAAATCAAATCAGATCATCTGAAGCACCTCTGGCATGAATTTGATTTTATGTCTTGAATTATTGTCCTCACAACATTGTGTCCACGCCAACATGGCGGCATAATGTCTCACATAATACCCCATGTTGGTGGGACATTAAAACACAGCCTTCCACCTTTTTACACCCTGCCAAAACTTTTAGTATATTCCCGTAGTTTATTGGGGATTCTGCGATTAATTTCAGGTGCTAACTTGTTGTCTGTTCTCTTATTCTACAAACTATATTTTCACTTTAACTAAATATGACACAAAAAAAGAGACGTGAATTAGATTCTGAGGTGTTTTATCCCCAATTAAAGCTTATGAAACCTCTTTTTTTAAACTGCACAATTTGCAGTGTGGCTGCAGTGTGCAGTGAAATACAGCTGACTGTGGTGTATTCAATGTTCTCTGAGGGTCTGTTTTGCCCTGGGTCTTGTGACAAAGCATTGCGGGTTTACAATAAGGATCAGATGTCTTCCCTGAGCGCGGGCCCGCTAATAAGGCCCCATTAGAATCCCAGCTACATGGACACCGTAAAATAGGTTAGGGATGGAGGAGAAGATGAAGACATTACAAGGCAGGCTGGTGTGGTAGGATGGAGACAAGGGCAAAACACTGAATCAATGTCACTAAATGTCTGGAAGACGAACGAGAGGATCAATGGTTCCTCTCCAGCATGGCCGAGGTTAAGTCTGACACAAAGCAGAAATGTACATTGAGATCATTTATGTTCAGCCATTCCGCTCTCAAACTTTGATTATTTTCTGGGTGTGACCTGCGAGGCTGCAGGTCAATGTCATTCCTGCAGTGAGTCGACGGCAGGACACAGAGGTCAGAGTTTAACGCATGCTCGTACAGAAACTGGGAGAATACACAGCAACGTACAGCAGAGATCAACTAATAGGAATAGTGTTGCATTTAAAAACTGAAATGAAATAAAGCAATCATTATTAATTTAACTGAAGATTCTTGGTCACCAAAAGACAGTAAAGATTTTTGTTTGATTATGTTTCCACAGATAAATTTAAGTGGCCTTTATGGATGACGCTTTTTCTTTAATTGTTATTGAAGTAAATCTAAAATCACACAACAATTACAGCCAACACAGAGCAAGTTCCAAGACACAAAAAGCTAATTACTGATTGAAAATGAATTAAAAAAAATATATGTATGGAGACAACAGGGATTCCACTTGCCTCTCTGATCCATCTCTGAAAGAACATATGAGTCTGGCAGCATTTCTTGATGTGAGAAAAGTGTCTTTTCTTACGGCAACTTTGAAAGTTAAACTGTCAGTTTCGAAACAGCAGCTTGTCTGAAATTTCCTGTCCTTCAAAATGGGTGCAAATATGACACATATGATGGGTTGTGTTGCTGTGCCACTGAATTTATCCACTGAGCACATCACACTTGAACTGTGGCACAATTCTATACTATATATAACGTCTTGGTTTTAAATATGCAGAGGTTTCCCATAAAAACTGGGGCACTCTGGCTGCTTGAAGGGGTTAACAGGCCCACTGCATTTAGCTCTTATCTGTTCAGGCTACATTCAAATAGCCAAATGGAAACAGCCTTCTTTGTCACCGGTTTATGTGAGACTTTTGCTGCATGTAGATCTCTATTTCTCTCTCCTCACATTGCATGTGATCTCTTTATTGCTGCTATAAAATAACAAAAAACAAAAAAGGAATTTAAAAAAAGTAAAAAAATGTAATAAATGCAAATACATCAATAAGTGCCACGTTGCAACCCTGATTGTTTATGACTAAAGCTGTGGTGTTTTTTTTTTTTTGCCATCATTGGTCAGTCGTGAGAGAGCGTCAGACTTCTGCACCTGCTCTTAGCTCTTTATACAAGGCTTTAGAAAATCTGACAGAGATTGTAGGCCAATCATGGGTCAGTTCACAGGTAAAGGATTCCTATTGGCTGTTCAACAAAGGCAGCTAGTGCATGCACATCCATTCATGTTCAGTGGTGGTAAATGCTGTGGAAAAAGTTGCCAGCACGTGCAACAACTGCCTACACTGAAAAAGAGACTTATTAAAAAGGATGTCTGAAACAGAGCCCGACAATAAACGCAATCAGAGTGTTCTGGCAGAGAAATTGCGTCCAGGCTTTATAGGCTGGAAGCGAACTACCCTCAGCACTGAAGATGTGCACCCGGTATGACAGGCGCAGAGATGGAGAGTAGAGACAGACAGGGCCGCTAAAAACTTTATGGATTGTTTTAATGTCCACCAGCCCATAGACGCAGTGGCACAACGGGATTTGTCCCGTTGTGCTATAGCCAGTGCACCACTGAACATCAGGAAACGTGTTAGTATTGGCAAAGCATTACAGAGATGGAGAGAACTTAGTGCTTGCGTTTGGTGGGAGGGCCTTCTGACAGCGAGAGCTGCAGGAGGAGGGCTGCTTTAATTTGCAACAAAGCAAAAAAAAAAGATAAATTCTGATAATGAACGTATCTGAATTTTCGAAATAGAAAAAGACAACAGTGACTTGAAGCATGAAACACAGCAGGTTTACCTGATTAACATGTAACTGATCATAAAGCATTGAATTTGTTCCCCAAATCTAATCTAGCGTACAAACCTCAGGCCTCCAGTCATGACCAAACGGACATAAAAGAGCCTCTGGCTCTGCTGTAGATCAGCTGCTACTCTATCCTTGCACAGTGGCTCACTTAATGGAATTAAACCCATCTGTCTGTATTTTTTCTAGAGTCAGCAGCGTTACTCTCTCATGGTTATGCAAATAGCCACTTCACCAGAGTCCATTCATCTCCAGAGCAGCGGTGCCTCAGAAAGCGTTGTGTGTGACTGACACTGGCATGTTATGTGAGATCTATATCTCTGCTCATTTTAATAATATCTATTTTTAAAAATAGATATCGCCCCTCGAGGAACATTGGGAAGTGTCGCCTCTGCTATTGTTTGAGTGAAGAGGTTCTTCTCTCTGCTGTCAGCTGCAACAAGAGGACATTTTTACCTTATTCAAGGTACCAAGTCCATCAAATCCTCCCCAAGGCTCAATATTGACTTCCAGCAGTTAAAAGAAACAGTTTGATATTTAGGAAATATCTCTATTCACTTTCTTGCCAGCAGTTAGATTAGAAGATTAATAACACCAGTCTGAAACACAGGAGGAAACAGCTTAGAAACTGTCTCAATCTCACACATTAGGCCAACTAGAACCTTTTAAACGGGGGTTTTTTCAAACCTTTTGACAGAGCCAGCCCAGTTGTTTCGCCATGCTTTCAGTCTTTATGCTAAGCCAAGCAGCAACTATGGCTTGAGGCAGACACCAATGCAGAAGTAAAGTACATCGCCACTGACGACTGCTTGATGCTTGCTCCGACTGACTCCACTTCAAAAAGCTTCATCTTCTATCTAGAAACCAATCAATAGACACAACTCTGACATTGTCAGCTGGCTCGCCTGCCGCTGCACCGCCTCCTGAACTCCAGCCTGGTGTTCAGGTTCATGGTGCAATCCCAAATGTGCAGTTACCAGTGCACACAGAAAATGTGTGTAACACAGGTGCTGATTATGATCAAGCAACGTGACTTGAAATACTTAAAGGTTTTGCTTTCCTCTGCTTTGTGCGTGTTACTGTGCTGCACTTTAATCAAAGCAAAGTCTCAAAGTCTCAGAACTTTTTAGGCACACCGCATATGTATTAAACTAAATGATCCCGTTGCCATTACAGCAGTGTCATTTTTCTCATCTAACTATCAACAAGACGGGGAATAACCATATTTTGCAAAATGTCAAATTTTTCCTTCAGATATGACTTTGCAGAGGCACAGTGCCATAATGAGATGTGTAAATGCTTAAATCTTTCAATGCACCCACAAGGTGTGGAGGATGAGGGAATTGGAATTTAATCTAGCTTGAATATGGAGACACATTGAAAACAGGATGATTGAAGTCACTGCAGCACCAATATCACAGAAGCTATTCCCATCTACCTTGTCCTCCCCAATAAAGCCAATTATTATTTATTACCAGAGACTCTTCCTCTGTTCTGACGCTGCAAAAATAAGCAGTTCGGGAGGACACCAAGCTGAAATTTTGAAATTATCTGCGAGTGCAAGAAGTTGCGGCTGTAGCCCTGCCAAATGCATTCGCTGTAAGTGCTCTCAATTCAGTCCTCATTTCCTGACTCCCGCCAATCTTCCCATGAGAACAAGAGGTTTTGGCCCATCGAGTCAAAGCTGTAACAAATATTATTTAGTGCTTACGCTGCCATAAAACAGCCTTACGTCACTAGAAATGGCTAAACGAATACCATGAAGGACACTAAGTAGTGCTCGTGATTCACTCTTTAAGTGTTTGCAGCAGTAAATGTCACAGAAATGTCCAGTATTACTCAAGTATTAGCTGTAAGGATGCCAGTGTTGATAAGTTGGCACACCACTGTAGTCCAATTTGAAATATCTCTATAACAACTGGATGTACAGGCACAACATTTTGTGTGTATGTTATTTGTCCTCAAATGAGGAATCCTCCCAACTTTGGTAATTCCAGGACATTTCCTAAGGATTGTAACAACCATTGCGATCTCCTGACTTTTCATTTGATGCCTTTGTCAAATCAAACCTAAAGACATTCTCATCAGCCTCATGTGTACAAATGCAAGCAAAGAGCCACTAGGATGTCAGTAGACTGCCTGAGTTATGCTATAAATTGACTAAATACAAAGTGTTTTCTGCACCTCTTATATGACATCAGAAAGTTGTGAAGGTTCCTGAAGCTTTTTTGACCGTATGACAACAGTTGAAACGGAGTAGGGTGTCTCACATCTTGTTATTTAATGTCCCTAACCCATTATCAAAGGCTTATCTAATTGTTTTTATGAAATACGCTGTAAAAATACGCTTGTCTTGCTTCAAGTGATGATCATTAGGGATGGATTGCCTTTATACTCTCATCTATTTTGTTCAAGCTTCACAGGCCATACATCCTCACACAACCTGCACCTGTTTAATATTAATTTTACAAGTGTATTCAGTCTGAAAAGACAGTTGACAAATATGATTGGATTTAGAGGTGGTTTCAGTGACTCACTACATCCTGTGTGTTGCACTTGTATAGAGATTGAATGCATTATGAATAAAACCTCCCAGGTGTTTACTGTCTAATTCTATCCTAAAGATATTTGTTAAGTGGAAATATGACAAATCACACAAGACAAACACACGCTCCATTGAAGTCACTTTTAAAATACGCACATAAACCACCTCAGCATGTTTCCTCTCTGCATGAGTATGTTCCCCTTTAAATCCCTGAGCTGACAGTTTTGAGCTTGGCCAATGTCCTGTTCAATTGTGCTGCGATCCATCACGAGATCCGATGGATACTGAACCAGCCATTCATCATAAAGTCATCAACATGCAGCCTTCTCCTCTCTGAAGGGTGATGTAGAAGTCAGGAGGCTCAGATTTATGTGTGATTTACTGTTTTCTCTGTTCGCTGTGCGCTCGTTCACCCTGTCCGTCTCACAGACACCTGTCCTCCAACACCACCGCAGCCCCCATGAATAACCCGCCCTCCTGCACCCTGACATGATGGAGTGTCAGTGTGTATCAGCCAGGATGGAAATGGGAGGATGGATTCTGATTTGTTGAAATCAAGACTTCTTGAGCATTAAGGCCTTGTGATCGATTCCGGCACTCAGCCAGAGCTCCATAAGTGGACGTACTGAACCGAGAGCCTTGATGAGGGACCGCTGGGGCTTCCCCTTAGTTTGCATCTGACATCTTTATTAAAGTATCAGTATTAAATTGTACATTAATTCAATTCTTTATATGGGCCTTTTTCCTGTTTTATTAGAGAGGTATAAAGTCACAGGGGATAGTCCATTTTTTCTTAGAAGTGTCTCAGTGTAAAGAAGATACACTTCAAAATAAAATACGCACAGTATTAAAACAGGTGCTACATGCTGACACAAAATGAAGTTAAATTCATTCTTTTAGACTGTTTACCACAAAATACTCTGGATTACAGACTTCTCCACAGAAAATGTCTTGTCCAGAGGAACATTTTCTTTCAGGTTTTTTTTTAGCTTTTAATCTTCAGTCTTGTGTTTTCTTTGATTACACACCTGATCGCCACGTCAAAATATAAAGCACAACAATTTGACAACGTCAGCATTCATTTTCAAACCAGTAACCTTCTGCAGGTTTTAATCAATATCAATACTGTATTTATTACAGACTCGGAAGCAAATATATGTATTTTAATATACGTGTTTTGGCTATTATATATATGAATGTGCACATCAGGCCAGACGGAGGCTACAACATGGTTATACAACCTGTCTCACCATTACATCATATGATGCCTGAGCACTTTATTGACATTTAAGGACAGTGGGATGATTCATTTACTGGAAATCAAACTTCATATATATGATGTTGCAAAACATCTTAAATCCATAACAAGAAATCATCTCATTAACTTTTTCAAGAAGTAAAGAACAAACCTGAACGCTAAAGTTTACCACAGTTAGCTTAGCTGCTAAAAGTTGCAAACCTTCAGTTAGCGCATTATATCAAGTGTTTGTTAGCAGCTTGTTTTTATTTAACTTATTTAATCTTTCCTTCCCTGGTTTGAATTTTCTGAGCAGCTGAAACACTACGTGTTACACGTACATCTCCTTGTTTACAGTCTTTACATGAATGCTGAATGCTTTCAATAACATGTAATCCTTGAGCAGCGTGTCGGTGCACAGATGTTCAATTTTCTTTAATGCCAGCACTTTGTCTAGATTTTCATCCTGTCTTCATTGACTTTTGCAAATTAGTTTATTGATACTGACATTGATTAATCTATTCTTTTTTTTCTAATTGTCCAATATGTGTATCTGCGAGGAGTGTCCTCACACTACTGAAGAAGATTTTCAGTCCCTGTTTGCAGCAATAATGCAACTTTGACTAAAAAACAAAAGCGACTCAATATTAACTGGTGGATTACCTACTTATTTAGAGGATGGTTTGTATACTTTACAGGCCTGAATTGTTAAGGCTGAATTTGCTTAATTTATTTAAAGGATAAAACCTGGAAATTCACCAGCAAGGTCCTTTAAATCAACCATCTGGCTTATATCTTTGCTTTGCTGACCTCTTTGCTCGTTGAGTCAATCAGAGCTTTCACAGTTTTACAGTAATCTTACTATTTCTCTTAAGTTTCCATGTTTCAGATCTTTGTTGTGAAAGGAGTTGCACACAAAACCGAATGTGCTTCTTTCAACAATATGATGTTGTACTTTATTTAGTATTTCAAGGATAAAACCAGGTTTTTATTTTTTTATTTGTTGAGTTTACAACTTTACAGCCCAACTTCTGCTCTAAGCAGTTTATGTCATTTGTAGTTTTCAAGCCAGGAACAGAAACAGCTGTTTGACTAAATTCAATAAAAACACCCCAAATAACGGGTGGTTGTTTTGGTTGACTGATTGGCCAACATTCTGCTCATAAACACGGCTAATTTCTATATTTTGACACATTTGTATGCAGAGATGAAGACGATACCACATAAATCGTTTTTGTTATCGTACAATCGATCATTAGGGAAAAAAATTCTGGTGCCTGGGAGCGATCTGAATCAGACTTATTGTCTCTTAACGACCACACAGATTGCTGTTATTTCAGTTTCTGCATTGTGCAGCCTGTGTGTTATGAGACAAGGCAATCGCTCTGTCCAAGAGTGCTTTCCCTATTTACATATTCAGGTAAATACAATGTCGCTGTCCATTACACAGAGAGAGTCCTGTTCAGCTCTCTGGGCTCTTATTTAAACTGAACTGACAACTCCAACAACTCACTCCAACATAAAAAGCCATGCTCATTCCCTGCAGCTACAGCAGATTTGTGTTTGTACCCGTGTATGGATTCTGGAAACATGTTATGTAATACACTATTAATGTCATGAGGATGAACAGTCCTAACATCATCTTCAACTGTCTCCTCTTGCTGATTAAATGCATGACACACTGAATAATAATAAGCAACAGGAAGTTAAACTGGCACAGAATAATAAAATACTCTCTTGCATTAAATGTTTCAGGTAACTTTTTCCATCCAGCAAATAAGAGACAAAGGGAGCAATGAGGTCATTCTTGTTTGTGCACTGCAGTAGCCTCTGCTGAAATCTGAGGAAAATATTTGATTAGAAACAACTGTAAATTGATTAGATTAATCAAGAAGATGTGAAATTGCTTTAAGGGTGAGGCTATATCTTAAGAAAATGCTGTATCCTTCTGATTAATCATTCTGGCAAGATCCCCAGAAATAATTTTATGGCTCATCAGACCAGAACCGGAGTCCAAGATGGCTGTGCTTTATTTTAAATGACATTGCTGTTTTCAGTTATCTTATGTTTAAAGGTAAAAGAAAGTAGGTACAAGTAATCATTCTGCAAGAAATAAAATTCACAAATCAATTATCCCCAAGGTCATTTTGGGTTAATCAAAGCAATCACTCGGGCACAATCCTGCTTAGTGATGCAGCGGCCAATTACTCACTGAATAATGTCTTGAGAGCTTTGTTAAGGGCTTTTAGTCTCACAGCAACACCAAAGTCAATTCCCATTTTAATGTCAAATGAACGGCACAAAGTAACTGACACACTGAAAGCTGTTGCGGGTAGAGTTTTCTGTCATAACAATCAGCGTAGAAAGAAGCAATTTAGAGAGAGAGATGATGAGACAGAGGCCAACCTGCCCCCAAAAAACTTGATATAAAGGAAACTTTTTGGAAATAATGGAGCCTTTCTCAGCATTCACCATCATTACTGTGGTTAGTGGGAGTGGGTGTGGGAGGGAGGGAGGGAGGGGGGGGGTACACCTGATAGTTTGTCACCATTTAAGTTGTCAGGTTCACTCACTTTCACATTGCTTCTGTGTGATTTGTAGTTTTTATAGCTCACTTTATCACTCAATGACACCCAATGACAGTAGAAGCCCCCCCCCACAGAACCCACACAGGTTTCATTACTTTTCATAGATGTAGAAATAGAGGACAGCCCCTCATTCAAAACCTACTGTGAATCTCTTTTAAAACCCTTCTGTGAAGATTGAGGGCATTTATCATAGTATTAATCTATATTAAGTTCTGTTTAATTAAATGGCCAAAATGTCTCTAAAATCATTTACTGAAGATGCTGCAGTGAAGACACACAACTCTATAAGTCAAATAGCTGATTAGAGAGATTATTTCATGTTGTTTAAGACTAACTGGACAACAGATGAAACAGAATTCAATATAAAAGGTATAGAGTCTCATTGATTTTTAATTTGCAGACATTTATTGATGCCCTGAAAGGCTGAGTGGACATAATTATGTAGCACATGCAATACATGGGCCAGGCTGCTGTCATCACCCACAGTCATTGTGTTTGATTGTGTTTGTGTGTTTGATTGTGTTTGTGTGTTTGATTGTGTTTGTGTGTTTGATTGTGTTTGATTGTGTTTGTGTGTTTGATTGTGTTTGTGTGTTTGATTGTGTTTGTGTGTTTGATTGTGTTTGTGTGTTTGATTGTGTTTGTGTGTTTGATTGTGTTTGTGTGTGCGCGTGTAAATTAAAGTAATGAAATCTATGTGCCTGCAACATGTATGCACGTTCCAGAGCACCTCATCTGGATTTACCTTTTCTCTGGTGAAATGGATACTGCAGGTTTTCAGTGTTTAATTGTAGGAAGTTTATATGTTTATGTTTTCCAGAAATTTGCAAAAAATGTTGCCATTGTGGAGAAATGATGTTGAGAATATGTGATCATAGTTAAAATGGTTAAAGAAAACAAAACAAGAAAACACCTACAGCTCATCAAACTAAACCCAATGCCATTCAGCTTCATTTATTTAATTAAAGTTTCTCAGTCTGGTAAGAATTTGTGAGTTTTCGTGACATTAAATTAGAGTGACTGAATGTCTTGTGGTTTTGGATAAAACATGTAAAGTCTGGAAAATTGGGATGATGTTTAAAATGTTTAAGAGACCAGATTAACCAATCCTCACCTACAGCTGTACTAATTTATTGCGTACCTCCACACGAGCAGAAAGATTCGAGGATCCTTGTTGGGCGTTGCTCCGCCGAACCATGAGGTGTTTTCGTCGTCATGTCTTTTGCTGGCTCATCGCTCTTCTGCTCGGTCCTTCTCCCTCCTCGTCTCCTCCTCTGATTCATTACCAGGACTCGGAGGCCTCCTGCCTTCTTTTACTGCCTCCATTAAATCTTTGCTCTCCTCACTGCAACTGTCAGTGCGTCAGTTCATCATCCAAGCTAAGAGCTGTGGAATGGGTTGTTGACATTTCTCCACTTCATCTTCACTCAGGCCCGGTCCTGCCCAGCTCAGCTCTCTGTCACTCCAAAACCTACCAATGAAATGTAAATTCAATTCATATGACGCTACTGAGCCTGTGATTAACAGCCGGAGAGATGCAGTTTGTCTGAGGCTCAAACAACTACATCCAGCCTGCTTTTCTTGTATCTGCAGAGGGACATTTTATTAGAATGTGTTTGTTGATATGTACACATTGTTGGAGTAAATAATGAAGTGGGACTACAGCTAATAAAGTCTCCCTTTTGAGCTTTGCAACAACCTTGCACTGTTTGAGACTTAACCTCACGTAACCTGTCCAAACAAACAGGAACTGAATGTGCCTGCAAAGGCAAATACCACAGATCCCAGAGGAGCTGAAGCTGCCTGAGAGGGACATCAGGCTGCTCATGGGACTCTGGATTATCTGTTTATCTCTGCCTTCATAATTGCTGAGGGTTTCCTGGGTATAATGGACAAAAGGCATGTCCAACAAGGCTTACTGAAATGCTTCCGTCTTCCCTTGTTCTAAATGGGATGAGTCACACTGCAGTGCAAGGTGAGGTGAAGGGGAGTTTGGCCTCAGTTGATTAATTTTTGTAGCACTTGGGACAATCCATGATCATTATTTTTTTTCCCCCTCATTCAATCCAGTTTGGTCATTAGACAGATAACATCGGAGGCATTTGCTATATTGTTGTTTATAATTTTCTTTATGCAGTTTTTATCTATATTTATGTAACACTAAACTAAATTGAGCCAATACTGCAGGCTTTTGATTCAAAGTGCATCCCACACAAAAAGCTAATAAATTGTGATGTTAGCAGACCTTCGCTGAAACACTGACACAATTTTTCAAAGAAGAAAAAACAATTACTGAAAATTATTTTTTTAAGTGCAATATATTTAGGGTGAATAATCATGAAAAAGCACACTACTGTAGTTTTTGTGCATCGTATGATCTTTTCCACACTTGTATTTGTGTGCAATGTCTCGGCAAAATCACGAGGAAAAACACAAATCAATTCCAACTCAACGCCCATTAATTAGCTATTTTTTAAGGTACTTTCAGCTTATCTACATCAAAGTCTTCATCCGTGGATGTAGTTCACTGAGTCAAGGAGATAAAGCTGACCATTTCCAATTTTCATTTTTAAATCTAAACTAACAAAAGAGCTGTGCTGTGAATTAAATCATAAAAGCTAATAACCTCCAAGTCCACATATTTGCATTCATGGCAAATAAGGCAAACTACATGCACAAATAACAACCTTATAATAGTGTTGAAAGCTTCAGGCAAAACTATAAATTAAACTTCACCGTTTTATAGTGAAACCTCTCCGAGTTTCTGGGTTCGTAAATTAGGAACTGGAAGAAAAAAAACTTTAGGAGATAAATATATTGGATTTTAACAAGGAGGACCCCAAAATATGAGGCAGGAAGTTGAAATAAAAGAGTGAGCTTTACTTAAAGACTGTAGGTAACAAACTATTCAAAACCTCGCATGCCAACAAACAGTTAAAAAATAACAAGAACAGGAGGAAACTAATGCAAAGTACTCACTGGGATTAGGAGGCAGCTGAAGAGGAAAGAGGCGGGGCTAAACAAACACGTGCTGATTCCAATGAGGTGAGTACAGGTGAGTACTGGAAGTGGCAGGAAACCACCACAAAAAGATAGGAAGTAAAGTGCAACTGGCTGTGACAAATGAGTGACTACAAAATAAAACAGGAAGTGACTGCAAAACAACAAGAAAGAGGAAAGGCAAAGAAAGATAAAGTATGAACCCTGGGAGTTTAAAAACTGTTTTGTGATGGAAAATAAAGTTTTTCTAAATCTGAAATGAAGAAGTTAAAGGAAAACGCCAGTCATTCAGGGATTTTGATGTAAATAAATGTAAAACATGTATGTTGACTGAATAACAGCAGATTTATTGTACAGCCAAAACCTCAACTTCTGTCAGTGTAATAAATGATTATATGCATACAATCACAATCCATCCACCATGAGTAGTTTCTGTGTAATATCTGTTCGAGTTGAAACCACACAGCTGCTGGTAATAGCTGGGTGAAAGTGATCTGACTGTGCCCTGCAGTGAGTAGTACCATAATGACTGATCCAAACATTACAGGATCATTTAAATACAGAAGCTAATGGAAAAAGTAAAGCTGTTTGTCCCAGCGGGGGTTTGTGAAGTCTTTGATTCACCTCAGGAACAACAAAGGACACCTCCATTTGTCTCTTTGTTTTTCAGACAGGCCTAACAAAGTCAGGTTCCAGCTCATTAACATTTGACAAATGTAGAAACATTAAAGTGTTTTCTTTTTAGACTTGGATCATTATCTGCCAAATGTTGAAGCATGAGCTACTACATTTCACTATACCGCCACCACATTTCTCTTAAAGCTGATTACGCTTAGTAACCACTAGCTAGTTTCTAATTAGTAATCTACTCACTGCTCAGGTGAGGTTACGGTTACGAGCTGTCGTCAGATGAAGACCTCGGTGAGGACAACGAGCACTCAGATGAGCTTTCCTGAGACAGTTTGTGACAGCTTCGTCTTCGGTTGTGCAAACCAACTGTTGCTGCCTGGGTCGCTGGTCTTAGACGATCTTGCAGGTTTAGACGCCAGGAGTAGCCGTCCTGGGCTGCCATGGTGACACATGGTCTGTGGTTGTGAGGCCAGTTGGATCTACTGCGTAATTCTCTGAAACAACTTTGATTTATCTTCTGACAACAGGTCTGGTGGACATTCTTCCAGTCAGCATGTCACGTGCAAGCTTGTAAATTGTGTGGGCCTTTTATTGGAACCAGTCCAAGGCGTATTTGTGCAATGATCATGGTGTTCAGTCAGCATGATGAATCTTCTTGGCAAAAGTTAAGTGTTCACTAACACAAATATCAAATATGTGTTCAAAATTTGAGAGAAAATAAACCTTTTGTGTGCATAAAACCTTGGAATTTTCATTTTTATTCATGAATAAGACAGAGCAAAAACAAAAGTGTTGCATTCATATTTGTATGGAGTGTAATTAAGTGTACATCTTCACTTATTAAACACTTCATAATGAAGCTGAGTCTGAGCCTACGAAGGGCTGGTACAGCTGGTTACAGCAGAATTTCATAGAACATAAAACCCCCCTTTACCTTTTGCACATTCATCACTGCATGCAGTGACCTTTTCCTTCTGAGGTTCAGGGACAAATGTCTTTATAGACCCTGAGGCTTTATGTATTATGCAAGTTCATACTCTTACCTGAAGTCAAATGTCAGACTTTTCAAGGAAAGATTTATGTTTTCTCTTCAAAAACTTGAAGTGTACTGAAACCACACGCGTGGATAAGTGTGAAAGCCTGCAATGCTTCTGCTCTCTCCATCATTCTCTGCAGTGACTTTTGTGTTTCACATTGATGTCCCACCAGACTCTGCTGCTGCACCCTGACAGCGTCACTGTCTCTGGTCTGCGCACAAACAACTCACTTCAAATTAACATCAAAGTGCTGCCTGGTGATTACAAATATAAATCTAAGAGAGGAAAAAGAATACAGCCTAAATACATTTGATCGATTTCTTTTTACTTCCCACTCATGAAAGTGATCACAGTGTTTCTGACAGGAATCCAATTGTTCAGTGACACCTTTTATCCAGGTGGTTTAATGCTCCACCACATCCAATCAACTTGGATTAAGATTTCATTTCGCCTTAATGCAATGAAGGTGGTTATTTCATTGAAAGAAAAAAAAAGCCCAAAGGGGAAGTTTGAAACACAACTCCTTAAGTCACTCCTGCAGCCGTGGCATTTGTGCTGACACACTCAATATAACCTTAATAGGTAATTGCCATTTTTTTTAATATACATTAACAACACCCAGACCAATGTCATCCAGTCCTGTATACACCAAAATGGCCACTATATTCATGTAATAAGTACATTTCTCCATCAGTGGGGAATTTTATTACAGGAATTAAGTGAGTGGAGAAACATAATAAAACGCAGATACTTCCATACGGAGCTTATAAGGACTTGGCTTGATGCAGGGCCGGCTGAACCTGCTGGGAAAGCTTGGACATAAATCATTTGTAGGTGGTCACACTAGCATTTAAAACAATACAATTTGACTGCAAAATAAATTAAATTAACTTGTAGCAGTTTATGTATTTTATTAGGTGGGTGAGGCAGGTCTGTGCAAATCTTGTTAAGTTTAATTTTGATGCACGAATTTGTGCCTTTGACCAATAACAGGTCATATTTACTTTGTTACGGCAGAATTCAAAATGGAGGAAAATTCAGTTCAGTCATATAGGAGTATAAACTCAAAAGAGGAATGGTGTGTAAACTGTCATGAGACAGGAGCTGATAGTACAAAGAATAAACTGTGAACTTATCCCTCCAGGAAATCGCTGTCTTGTGATTGGAGTAATTAATGCAAGTTCAACTCATCTCCGCAATATTAATACAAGAGGTTGTAATTATGTATAATAGAAGTTCTGCTGAAGGCATTACGGCCCAAAGACGGTCAAAACAAAACATTTATTTTTCACAGAAAATGCCACACGTCACGTGGTCTGTTTTGTAAATTGCATCAAAATGTTTGATAAAAGCAGCTGCAAAATTTTGTATTTTGAAAAACACAGAGCTCATGGAAGGACTGCTGACTCTCCTCTGAGCTTCTGTGTAACACTTGTGTCCGTGCCTTTGCACAGAAATACTCCACTGTCTAATGTTTGGTGTACAGTATGTGATAATTTAAGTACTGCCACACAAATGTATGTAAGAATATTTATAATTTAATATAACTGAACAACTTCTCATCATTTCAGCTTGAGTGTAAATATTACAAGTTGTTCTGCTGTGCAAACTAAACTGGAGCAACTAAAACAACCCTTTTAAAACACCAAGCTTTTTGGTACAGCAGCTGCTGTGGGAAATTACGGGAAATGTAGGGAGACACACATCCTGACATAAGCACAGTAAGTTAATGCTTTTTTTTTGTTGGCAGTTAAATGACAGGATATCAAAATGGACTTCCCTCATCAGAACCAATGCCCCAAGCCACAAGCCTGGGAGTAATGGAAGTAATGGAAGTAATGGGAGTAATGGTGAGGAACACATTATTATCTGTTGCCAACAGTCCACCAATATTGTTTTCCTTGTGTGTACCTCACATACAGTGATGTGTTAACATTTTTCACAGACTTCCACATTGTTAAATGAGTCTTTTTTTTTATAGTAAGTATTATTCAGTGTGTCAGTACAGTAACAACAATGATTATCACATTCATCCATCATCACCTCAGCCAATAATTTAGCAGTGCCTCACATACAGTCTATTATTATTGTCTTTTATTTTGTTATTGGTTGGTTTGTGAGGCCTTGAATTGAATGAAGTCTCCTTGTGACTCCCCATCACAGCTTGTGGCATCAGTGAGCACGAGTTAAGAGCAGCAAGAATTGAATTGAGGGTTGAAATGATCCAACAAACAACACATTTTCTTATCCCAGTCTTTATCAGGTGGCCCATCAGTTTTCTTGAGATATACATTTTGACAAACATATCAAGTTTTATCCATCTAAAGATGCCTACCTGCAAAGACACTGACATGTACTGTACAGTATCAACTGTATTCTTTACACCTGTATATAAATTTGCTGATAATCAGTAGGTGTCAGTCCCAATTCTCTGGGTCTGTCATTACAATAAACTGATGAAAGTAAAAAAGCAAAGTGTCGATAAAGCAATATGCTAATCTGCTAAGTGATCGAAACTCATTTACTACTGTTAATGAATAATCAGAGACTAATTGGGTTTATGTGTTCAGGTTAAACGACCTGCTGTGACGTGAGAAACAAACCGCCCCGGCTCCTCGCTGACGGCCATTCATACGCTCATTTTAACAGGTTTTATTTCCTCATCTGCCATCAAATTCAGCCCTGAGATAAGAAACCAGCTGAACTTTAAATCCAGTCAGAAAATAAATGCTTCAAGTTGCATTTTTCTATTTGAGAAAATGCTTCTGGTCAACTGCATGAGCACCTTGAAGAGCCCTGCAGGGAAAAGACCTTTTTTTTTTTTTTTATGTGTCTTGCTTTTGTAGCACAGCAGCTCATCCAAGTGGAAGTTAAAAGAGTGGACAGGAGATCAATCCTCTCAGGAACAGCAAAGCGTGAGGATAGTTTCCTTTGCATTTTCACTGCATTTTACCACTGAAATCAACATTGTTTACCTGATATATGTTTGGACACAGGATGATAGATGACAAGCATCCTTCTTCTGAGTTATATTTCACATCCACATACCCCCCCCCCCACACACACACACACCTTCCCCCCCAGCATGCCAAAACAACTGTCCAAAACAAAAACTTAACAACAACCTGGCACATCAGTTCTCCAAGAGAGACTTGAGGCCTCTCTTCATTTGCATCAATAATAATTTCATAATTCTACACAACTATTTTTTATGACTTTCTTTCAAGATGCATTTATTTTTGTTCATGCAGCTTGTGTAACATCAATCAACGTAGAGATCTATAACACCATTTTTAAACAACAAACAGTGTTGTTGTCATTCTAGACTTTTACATTTAGCGAACTCTCAGTCTGAACTTTCAGCGAGCAGACAAATCAATAAAGGACATTACTTTGAAAAACATTAACATTATGGCCTCCTACATGCATCATTGCAGTTTTCTCAAGCAGAAAATGGGCTTTCAAACCTCTGAGCAACGCTCAGATAATTCCCTTTAGATTTTCCTGATTTTAGCGACGCTGTCGGCTATATTTCACAAGCTATTCCCCTATAGAAAAAAAAAAAAGACTTCATAGCCACAATATTTCTCTGTCAAATTGCAGGAGGAAGACAGTGCAGGAAGGCAGGGTCAGTGATGGAGCGCTCTGTCCTGAGAGGCACGGAGTGACTTGCAGTCATAAAGGGAGTGAAATGGCAGGAATGTCATTTGGCTGCCCCATTTTCACAAGTATCATTTTCATACACCTCGATGTCCTGAAGACTGGATGCGTCCGTTTCGTCCCCTTCGCTGCTCTCGCTGTTCCTGAAGGCGATGCCTCCGATAAAGGGATAGACACTGTCTGTGAACAAGTCTCTGATGTTATAATAAGGGAGTTCTGGGTCTTGTCTTTCAGGCTTGGTGATACACTGCTCCTCCATGGCTTTGTTTCTTTGATAGTATTTTGAAAACTTATTGAAGATGATGGAGATGGGCAGGGCCACGACTAACAGGCCACAGACGATGCACAAGGTGGCCACTATCTTCCCCGGCAGCGTCACCGGGCACGTGTCACCGTAGCCGACTGTAGTCATTGTGATTGTGGCCCACCACCAACCTGAAGGGATGGTCCCCAAGTCTGTGTTCTTTTCTTCTTTCTCTGCAAAGTAGATGAGGGCAGAAAAGATGGAGATGCCCACCGAGAGGAAGAGGAGAAGCAGGCCCACCTCGTGGTAGCTGTGGCGGACGGTGGCCCCCAGCGCTCTCAGCCCGATGGAGTGGCGGGCCAGTTTAAGGATTCTGAGGATCCTCATGAGTCGGAGGACCTGCACCACTTTCCCCACGTTTTCTAGGTCCTCGTTCTCCTCCGCTCTCTCTTCGTCGGCTGTCTCTAGAGCTAAAGTGGCATAAAATGGCAAAATGGAAGCAACATCGATGATGTTCAAGGTGTTTCCCAGGAACTTCCTACAAGAGGGCGCGACAATCAGCCTGATGATAAACTCTGCGGTGAAGCAGGCAATGCATATCTCCTCCAGGACGGCAAGGACAGGGTCCTCAATGGGCCTGTCGTTTTCGTCCACACGCTGAAACTCGGGCATGCTGTGGACACACATGGCAACAATAGAGGTCAACACCATGCTGAGGGAAGCCACAGCTATGATCTTTGAGGCTGTGGAGTGACCTGGATCCTCCAGTCTGAGCCAAATGTAGCTCCTCACTTCTGCACACCAGGCCCCTTTGAACTTAGCGAGATCTTTATCGAGAGCAGACAGCTCCTCGAAGGAGGAGTCCAAGCTCGGCTGCTGGTCATCACTCTTGATGTCCCAGTCTCTGTCCGTGATGTACTCCTTCCTCTCGTGGTACCAGTTGCTGCAGCAGGGGCTGAAGTGGAACTCCTGGATTCCCCAGTACTCGATCTCCTGGCTGAAAGAGAAGACACACAGCTCCTCCATCATGTGGATGCGTCCGGTGTGGTAGAAGTTGAGCACGCAGAGGAAAACCCGGGGATTCCTGTCAAAGTAGTACTCCCTCTCAGTGGAGCTGTAGTCGTCACACAGCTCCAGGATCGCCGCCTCGCTCTGGCAGCGCAGCAGCTGAGCCAGGCGTGTGTGAGGGAAGCGGAGCAGCATGTCCGAGTCCACTTCATGCCGCACCCCTCCCACATTAAGGTGGACCTGGTCCTCCTCATTCCCACGCCGGTGGAGGATTTGCCCATACCCCATGGTCCTGGTAAAAGACACAGAAACATCATGAAGATAAATGAAGCCACTTAATCTTTGTTGATTGTTCTAATGAGAGGAAAAGCATTTCCAGTCAGGATTGTAAGTGACACATTCATATGAAAATATGTCTATCAAAACACATTGGACTGCAGTGTACATTAGTCCTCTGAAGAAAAAAAAACAATCAATACAGCACACAGGAAATGGCTTGTGCTGGAGTGAGCAAAGAAGCGTGAGATAATGTCACTTCTTTGAGGGCTTAAATACTTGAATATCACCAAGGGAATCAAATTACAGAGTGGACTAGACTAACTCAAGAGGAAATGAGGCAACAAGTTGAAACTGAACCCACACATCATTTAATTTGTTTTTTATTAGGGACTGATTTCCAGCATGTGATTTCTATATTCTCTGCATATTCTCTAGCAGCTCTCCTACATGTCCATACCAGCCTGCGTGAACTCTGCTGACTTTTTCTTTTATAATCCTTATTTGCCATTAAGTCTGTTTTAGGCTACTTTTTTTTTTTTTTTACTAAAACTGAATGCAAAATGCAAAGCTTAAACCTACCTGTACTTGGAGCCTTTCTTTCCATGAAAATAACTTTTTATCCGTCAGTGTTTGTTTTCACATTCTTCGGAAAATGCTGCACACAGCAGGTCGGTGGAGGGGAGTGCGGTGCCGCAGCTTCACGGACGGGACGAGAAGAGCTGGAGGCGGGACAGCAGCGGTGGGTTTGTTCCCTTTTACCGGGAACAGGGAGGGGCGAGTGGGGAGGGGAGGGGAGGAGAGGGGCGGCGAGACACTGCACAGATGGAGAAACACTGGAATTCTTGGCAGCATAGTCCTTTTACTTGTAATATGCCTATATCCTCAATATAGGCTACTTATGTTTTATTATAGGAAGACAGGACGTCCTCTCTGTAAAGGCTCCACCTAAAACCACCTGAAATGCATGTTAAACGTTTCAAAAATTCCCTTTTCTATCCGAGTTAAATATTGCAGCCAAAGACAGCTTGTCTGCACACTGAGGGAGTAAAAAGTCTAAGATCAGACTGATATTTCAATCGTCTGTGTGAAAGCACCGCTTGCAGGCTAAGAGCCAGATAATGCACTAACTGTGTTTGGCAGCAAAGGGGAAATACAGCTTATACAGCTGCGAGTGCAACTCGAACCAATATTTTCTTACAATAAACTGGTTGTGAAATTTCCTCGATGAAACATTTTGACGAACTCCTTCCTGCAAAGTGTCTTTCCATGTTTTATACGGCGTCAGTCGGCTCTCGACACCTTCAGGTGAAAACTAAACTGTAATCATTATGAGTAAGAATGTGCCAAATGTATCCTTCAGTGTGATATTGTTATGAGTTGTGATGTGATGAAAAGAATTTCATATTGTGATAATTTATGAATAATATTTTGACTTGTTGATGTAACGATGTAAACGTGTTCCGCAGGTATGTTAGTCACAATAAGCACAGCTGGAAGCGGCTCACAGCTGGAAGCGGTGGTTTAACAAAGGGAGCGGGGAGGTGGTTTGGCTGCAGAAGAGCCGACGTACCACAAACCACAGGAATATTTTACTTTTCACTTCATATTTAAAGACAAACGGTTACGTTTAAATGCGGGCATTTAAAATATAACGCTTAGTTTGGTAACATTTTAAGTTTGGGAAATTAATGAAATATTATTCTCGGTATTTTGTCGTAATTTTTCTTATTTCCGGGCGATATCGGCCACCTTGAACCACGAGTTAAATAAGTATTGTTGGTTTTGGTTTTCATTTGATTTGAATAGAACAAGAAAAATATAGTACATTGCTCGACTCCGCAACATATTTAAAATTTCTACAGAATACATAAGGCACTATCATTAATGTATATCAATAAAATGAAGGTTACAACATTTTTAACATCCTGATAGTTTGACAGTTGAACATTTTTGTTTTTTTGCACTGGGAAATAATTTGTTTTCTTTATATAGTATGACTTTATCATATTTTAAACAACATGCTATAGTATGACTTTTTAATGATATTTTGGACGACATGCTATATTAGTGACTTTTACGTAACGTAACATTACATTTCATTACATCTCATTTATCTGACTCTTTTATCCAAAGAGACTTACAATAAGTTCATTTCAACAATGAGGGTTCAAAACCAGAACAACAGGAGGAGGAGGAGGAGGAGGAGGAGGAGCGGAGTGAATGGGCTGGGGTGTAAGGTTGGACCATGTCCTGGATGTAGAGGAGGAGGAGGAGGAGGAGGAGGAGGAGCGGAGTGAATAGGCTGGAGTGTAAGGTTGGACCATGTCCTGGATGTGGAGGAGGAGGAGGAGGAGCAGAGTGAATGGGCTGGAGTGTAAGGTTGTCCTGGATGTAGAGGAGGAGGAGGAGGAGAGTGAACGGTTGTCCTGGATGTAGACTGGACCCGATCTGTTCGCAGCACAGGTGGAAGTACTAATGTTTTGTTGCTTTGTTGCTACGTTACTTTAAGTAGTACTTTAAGTAGTACTTTAAGTAGTAACAGATGTTTTCTCAGTAAACAGATTAAATCAGATAGAAAACAGCTTGTCCTCCATTTTCCAAGGATTAGTGTGTCACAGAAATATATTTACACAACTGAAACATTAATGAAACAATAAAGGAGCAAACATTGTTTTTCCAAATTAAGAGCGCAGGATGTAAAGGAACACAGGAAGTCAGTTAAAATCCTCCCTGTAATGCTGCAGGTAGATTTTCAGGTGGATTACGGGTTGGATGACGACAGTCATCGACGAGTCACTCGACGAGTAACAGTCGTTACTTTTCATTACTTTGCGTTACTGTCGGAGGAAAATTCCTCCTCTGTAACTGATCTGTAGCGGACCCTAGGTCCACGGGACAATAGGGCGTTCTTGTAATCAATGGGGTCTGTGTCCAGCAGTGTTTTTCTGCCCCGGGGCACACAGATGACCTTTCTCAACGAGAAGACGCGGACCATATGTGCAGATGACCGATGTATATGCTGAGCGCCCTGAGGGGTGAAGAAGAGGGCGCCTCCTTATGTGGATATAAGGCCGCTCTCTTCACAAGAAGGGGGTCAGACTTTCTCCAAGGACGATTCAGCTGAATAAGTGTTCCTGTGACTCTGTTGAAATCTGATGTACTCGCTTGGTTCATGTTTGATGATTTGTACGCTCTTATGATTTTCCATATTTCATTTTGTAATAAATACTCAAACGACAGCGAGCTCGAAATACTTTTGATTTCTCACAAGGAAATACATTAATTTCCACCACAAATCTGGCGACGAGGATGGGATTGGACGCGTGATCTGGACTCCGTCTGACGGACAGAAGGCCATACGATAGGTGATTCCTCCCTGAGGGTGAGAAGCTGCCGTCCAGCGCAGCCCGGGTTGCTGATCCAATCCAGTTGAACTAACAACAGAAAACGCGGTGAGAAATCTAAATTATTTTGGGTCAGACAGAGTCATAAAAAAGGGTTGATTGGCCATTCCTCACAAACTATTTTTAGGGTTGTTGACAGACGTGTCAAGGTTTTTCTGTAGCGTTATTCCCGAGTTGTATGTATCCGGTGAATCCTGAAGATTCATTGACGCACACGCCGGGTTAATAGACGGATAACGAGAGAATGGGCAGCGTTCAGAGTGAAGGGGAGACTGTTGCAAACCATGGTACTAATGTCCTGCCACCTTTGTGTAAATTTATGTCAGAACGTTATCCTGGCAGTTTGAATCAAATGCAAAAATGGGTTGATTTGGGGTTTCCTTCAAATGGAAGTTTAAGTGAGAATCAGTTAAAACAGTTGAAAGTGCAATTAAAAGAAAGGAGAAGAGCGACGCAGCTCAGCACTCTGTCGGACAGGAAACGGAAACAACGTGATATTAAAGTCAGACTGGGAGGCATTTTGAATGTGGAGAAATGAGGCAGAAAGTAGAGAAAGACAGAGATTGAAGGCATTTAATTCACTAATTCACTTTCTGGACTCTTCGCGAGTGTAGAAACTCTCTCAAAGGACGATTCAGCTGATAGGCTACAGACACCTTATGTCTGCTGTGATTTTCTATTTGGATATAAAAGGATTTGGTTCATGAAAACCCACAGGCATTTAAAACATGTGTTTTTTTCTTCTGCATTTCATTCTGTTGTTCATACCAATATTTATAAATGCTACGCTTTGTACTTTTGAGCTAGTTGATCTTGATGAACACGTTATAATGATGAGTTTATTTAAATGTAGGTCAAGTAAAACAAGTTTAGTCAATCTCTCTGCAGTGTTTGTTGGGACGCAGGCCAGCCCTTCCACCAACTATCCTCATCAGGCTGTAATAGGATCCACCTGTGTGTGGCTGTATTTGTTGAGCAGGAACCTCCCACATCTTAGTTGACCTGTGGAGTTTATCGCCACCACAAACTGGATTAAAAACAGCAGAAAACAGGAACTCTAAGGTTACCAGTTTCCTGTGTCTTGTGCCTTCTGCCATGGGTCATTTGTTTGGCTTGGGGTTTGTAGTTTTAATTTATATTTTAAATCCATGTCTCCTAATTCACCCATTCAGGTTTGGGTTCTTGAAAAATGTTTCAATCTTTTTCAGGTGGTTCATTCTCTTGATAGCAGTTGCAAATATAGAGGCTCAAAAGAGGCCCTCTTTAAGTAAGTTTTTGTCAGTTTTTATTTCCCTCAACATGATCCCTTGAACACATTGCTGGTTATTTAATATAAATATTTAATTCCAGATATCAGCTCAAAATGCCTGGGGAATGTCATGCGTGTGGATGTCGGCCCACTTGGAGGAAATCTTCTGGAAGTAGTTGTTGTCGTGAGTAAGTTGAAGTTTATGGCTCATTTCTTACAAATTGTTCTAAGCCCTCACTTTTTCTTAACAGTCCTCCTCTTTTTTTTTTTTTTTAATCCTCCAGATAACTCTGCCATTCTTCTTACACCAAGTGTGGCGTCTCAGTGCGGCTTCAGCATGAAGATCGACAAGCTGGGGAACGCCATGATCTATGCCTCCATTCAAAACTGTTTTGCTCAAAATGTGGTAACGAGACTAGAGATATAATTTTCTAGAGCAGAGAAATGTGTGTGCGCTCTAATGTGCTGTTCACTTCAAATGTTTGTTTTTTTGGTTTTGTTTGTAGAAAGATGAAATATTCACAACTGCGCTGCATCTTCGACTGCATGGGAACCGGTTGGTTGAAGATGAGTTGTATCAGGTGGCTGAAACCTGCCGCTACACTGCCTGGGCATCAAGAGAAATTATCTGTGACCACAACTATATGGAGGCGAGTGAATGCAGCAGGGGTCTTGTGCCAGTCTATATGATAAGAGGCTCTGTGGCCCATTTGAGCATCAAGGCTTGTAAAGTTGATGTGCCTGCAGAGGGTGAGATGGATAATGACTTATGGAGTGGCCTCATTTCTAGGTGTCAGTGAAAAGGGCAGCTCCAGGTGATTATGCTCTGCCTGACCATCCCTTCCCAGAGGCTAATCCAAAGTTTGGTCATTTTCGACGAGCTGCAGAGGTTAGATGAATTAATTCTTCCCAATGTTTAAAATATTGTGGAGCCATCTTCTCTGCATGTAAAGTAACAAGTTTAACATTTGCCTCACAGAAATGGCCTTTGGATCCAGGATTCAGAATCAGAACCATTGTGTTCTTCACACCTGAGGAGAAGATTATGAAAGTGGCCGAGGCCCAGAGAAGCGGGTATGGGATCACAAACACTCCATCGAGGCTGCTTCTGCGAAGCCCGAAGACTTCACCCGAGACATATACCCAGAGTGTGAGTCAACAACAGCTCACTTGGTCTGAGAAAACCCTGACTTCATGTTGTCCCTGCCAGACAGGCTTTGGTTTTGCAAGCCAGTGGATAACTTACTACTTGCTTACACTTGCAGCCAGGAGCTGATTGGATTTAAATCAAATGATGTGATCAAACTGCCTTTTAAACTGATTACGTTGTTTCAAATCCAGTTGGCACAGTAATGAAAATTGACAGACTACTTAAATATTTGCATCCACCATGTCGGATCACCCACATCCTTCAGAAATGTCTTGGTTCCAATGGAACTCATATTTTGCCTTTTTAAATCATTAAAAAGTAACTCTTCTTCGTGATAACCTTTAACTTTCCCCCGCAGGTGGCAGGGGTGCCTATGAGTGTGTTAAAAACCTCTATGATCTTTGAAAAGAAGTGGCTGGCGACTCAGATTGATGCAGCAGCTGCTTGTCCGATACTGGAGGGTAAGAATCATCTTTTGAGAGCTGCAGGCAACTTTATGTCCTCAGAGTGGAGAGTGTTTTCTGAGAGTTAGAGGTTTCAGCAATCTTTGGGGCGTTTATGATCATCAGTTAAACCTGCACATGGTGGGTATTTTATAGGTGCATTTCAGTATTTACTTTAGTGGAACACTTCATTGAATTTAATTCCTGGCAGGGTTTGAATTTACTCTGTCAAATAAGATTTCTAGAAGTGAATTGCTGCAGAAAAAGAAAATCCAGTAATGTACTCATTTGCTTTAGTTTAAAAGACTGGTGCCACTTTTATACAGTAAATATAAAGTTGCTTGAAGAAGCCAGTTAGCTCAGCATAAAGCTTGAAAAAAAATAGCCTAGCATTGCACCATACTAAAAAGTAGCCTAGTACAAATTTTACACTTTATTTGTATGAAAAAAAGAATAACACATTAGAAAAGATGTTAATTGAGGTGTCGAAGTGCTAGCAGAAATTTTTTTGGACATCTTTTATGCGAAACTAATCATCTCCTGGCAATGGCCTCTAATTTAATACAGATGAAATTGATATTGTTATCAGCACACAGCCCCATTCAAACATCCTTTCTTAAACTGAATAAATATAAAACTTGCCTTTTTTATAAATTTTCTGTAGTGGAAGTTGTTTGATTTATGCCGGCAGTATTGCCTACAGGCCTAACATGTGAGCCTTAAATCGGTTGGAGTTGAATTTCTTTTTCCTACTTTCTGCCTCACGTATAGGCAGCGTTTCCTTCACTCCAAAGACCATCACCTGGTACCTGCCGTGTCGCATTGACCCGCTGATTTCCTCCGGCCAGTTTAAGTTGTTGGAGGTACACATGGGAATCGATGGTCAGAGGCTCAATCCTGCTGAGCTACATGCCAGACAATACTCCATGTCTGTCAACGATGTGCACGTCGTCGTTGAAATCCCGGTTGGGGCTGTCGGTGGCTACTTCAAGGTCGGTGGCATAAGGATTAAAATGGCTGAGCTGAATGACACTCTTATTGTGTCATGCAGCTATTCTTAGCCTGCATGGGCTTACAAGATGTCAAAAAAATTCATACGCCAGATCAGGGGTGCTGTGTTCCAACAATAATAGTCCCATTTCCAAAGATAACTGACTAGTATTGTCTAAAACCTTTACAAAACTAGTTCTTGGAGTAAACAGTCCATGTTTCCAACTTTTCCTGAATTGAATGCGTCACAATTTTGCTCCCGTACCCCAGAATATCAGTTCTCTGTAAAACTAAAGATCTTTGTCCTCTAGATCAATTTCAATTGGCCCAATAACAAAAGTCCTTACACATTACAGTAATGTAAAACTGAGTTTCAATATATTACAAATACCAATTGCTTGTGCTGAGCTAAGTAGAGGGATGTCACGTCTGACCCAGCATTATGCTATCATTAACCCGGGTTGGATGAACTTTCCAATGTTGGAAGTTGAGCTGCCGAGTGGCACCTTTTTCTAGCAAGGGATGTAAATGTAATGGATTTTTGGAAAAGTAGCATTCACTAAAATGAATCTTGCTGTAAAAGTTTTACGCAGTAGTACTTGATTTGGTACCTGGTCCGTAAAGTCTGGGATCGACTGTTCTCGATAAACATGCTTTTACATATGTTTGAGAACCAAACCTTTTTGTTTGTGTAACTAAAGCAGCAAACTTTCATATTGGAGAGATTTATGTTGGTACAGACTGACTGAGAGTGTCTGGTTTTTGCAGAGTCATGTTCAGGATGACCAGTACCTCGTCTCTTACACGGTCGAGCCCATGATCGAGATGTTCTGGACTGAAGCCACACTCGAGGACACAAGATACAAAGTCTTTCTCCCCATCACAACACCGTTACTATCGCGACCTCCTCAAGTTATCGACAGTGCGTCTCTCCAGCATATTTTTTTGATATTGTAAGAAATTGCCAGGTGCCTTCATCTGTGTCCTCTTGCCTTGCAGACACCGTTCCAGAGGAGCGGATGTTTAAGATTGTGCTCGGGCATTTTGCCCCTGACGTGGTTCTGGTGAATATTACCTTCTCCACTGAGGTTTTGTCCACGACGGACTGCAGTGTCAGAGGATTTAACATCATGGCGTTCACGTCCCCAAACAGCAGCTTGAAGGTCTTCTCACTTGAAGTGCCCTTCACAGACCCGGTTGTTCAACAGAGGGTAAGATTTAATTTCAAGTTGGGAAATAAAACATTGTGCCGTTTTAATTTGGCTGATAATGTGTATTTCCCAACAGAGGGAAATGGAGATTACAGTCTACTCTCTTCACCTGACCTTCGGCCTGCTGGTGCTGGATGACTTTTTTAAATTTTCTCACACTGCTTCTCTGGCAGCTACTCTAGTAGACATAGGTCTGTACTGCTGGATTTATTCATATCACAAAAGGAGGAATGACTAGTTCACTGTACTTAAGTAAATAATGGGGCCTTAATTGTCATCTTGTTCTAACACAATAACTTAAGTTTATTTTCAAAATCTGTATATTTGTCCATCTGCAGCTCCCCCTTCTGTCTCCGGTGGCTGCGATTATCAGAATTTTTACATTCTCGTGAAATATGGAAATCAAGGCTTCAACTTTCAGACTATGGTGGGAAAACAACAGCTGACCCCAAGTTTGGCTCGGCAGTACAGCTTCACGGAGAATGGCACACACTTCAGTTTTGTTGTGCCGTTTTCAGCCCCTGATGTTATGTTTGAGGTAAGAATTTTGTAGAATCAAGGGATTTATCTTTGACACTGCTGCAAATAATATCTTCAATGGTCATTTTTGTCTCCTGTCTTTAACTTTATCCACCACTTTTCAGGCTATTGAGTCGGCGTCTGTCAGGAGCAGACTTGATGTAGTTCTGAGGAATCCAGAAACAAACACAAATTTCAAAGAATTCTCCGTGGCTTGCAATTTTTTCACAGCACTGACCGGTTTGTTTTTCAGAGAATTACTTTTCTGTGCCTGTCAAACGCCTGCCGCACACTAAATGTTCAATCCACTTCTTTCAGAGTGTTTCCCAAATGGAACCATGACCGCTCTGGCTGTGAAACTGGAGGTGGTCCCCAGTCTGAACCCCAGTCAACTCACCCTCAGAGACCCAACCTGTGGTCCCTCCTACAGCAACGAACGCTATGCTTACTTTGTTTTCTCTGGGAACTCTTGTGGAACCACCAGAAAGGTGCTACTAAATAACTTGCTGATGGAGCCTTTCATCACGGAACTGATCGACCCGATTCATTACTTTTTGCTTTGTTCCCTTAGTTCTTGCCCAATATGATGCTGTATGAAAATGAAATCGCTCTGCCAGATGAGCTTGAACTGAAAAGACAAGCAAAAACAGAGGAGCCCGAGTACGAGTGAGTGTCCCTTGAACTTTTAACTGACAAAATTTAAAGCACAAAGCCAAGACAATTGACAGATTAATGAGAATGTATTGCTAAATGACTCGCACGTATTTTATTGCCCACATAAAATGGGGAGTTTTTTTTTTTTTTTTTTACAGTCTGTTGTGGTTTATCTCTTTAGGTTAAAGATTTCTTGTTACTATGACACCAACACAACCCACACTGCGGCTTTCCACACCAGACCTCGCAGGAGTGAACCATATGCTGAAAATGCAAAAGGACAACTGCAAGTTGCAATGAGACTAGCTTTGGGTGAGGAAAGATGAATGAGTATCCTGTTATTTTCACATTTGTTTCTCAATTTTAGCACCCCCTCCCTTTACATAACACTTTGAGGGGATTTTAAAAGGAAAAGACTTTCAAGCTGGAAACTTCAGTGGATAAAGGGACATTGAATAATGATCAATTGTTGCTCTTTGTACTTCAAAGAAATTACCTCTGGGTTCAGAGAGAACCGAATTGCTCTTACACACACATACTATATATATAATACAACATAAAAACACTCAGAACAGTATGTAGCCTGCAGCAGCAGTCCAGTTTGTGCCTGAAAGTGTTTTGGTTTCAGTTGAACCAGGTGGTGTTGAGCTGCGTCTGGTTTTTTTGATCCCTTCACCTAGATGACTCCTACAGCGTGTTTCATAGGATCGAGGACTATCCCATCGCAAAATATTTACAGCAGCCACTGTATTTTGAGGTGGAGCTGATGAGGTCTACAAATCCCAAAGTATCACTGGAGCTGGAGAACTGCTGGGCGACGCTGGATGAGGACAAGACGTCCCTGCCTCGATGGAATCTCATCATTAACGGGTAACTTTCCAGCCAGGATGTGTTTGATGAAAAGCTCCATTTGGTGGCTGAAATGAAAAGTAGCCATGCATTATTTTGGACAGCCTTACCCTGTTAACTGTCTCTGAAACTCTCCAGCTGTGTGAACCCAGTGGACCCGTACCAGGTGATCTTCCATCCAGTTTGGGCTGATGCCAGAGTTCAACATCCCTCTCACTTCAAGCGCTTCGAGGTCCAGATGTTTGCCTTTACTAAAGATCAAGAAGACTTGAGTCGTCGGGTAACTTTCAACTGCAAGAATAAATGCTCTTAAATGGTGAAAGTGCCAATCCCAGTAGCTGTAAATGTGTTTATCTTGCAGCTCTTCATCCACTGTGATGTTGTGATCTGCGATGCCAGAAATCCACTTGGTGGAGTTTGCGGCGGACAATGCTCAAATCCAGAAAACGGCATGAAAGGTATGATGTCACTTTTTACGTTTGTCTCGGTGAAAACCTGACAAAGGTCGGGACAGTGTACCCAAGCAACGGCATGCACCTGAATTCATCTCTGATTTGTTTTCTTTTGAAGCCGTTTATTTGTCATCATTCTTGTAAATATGGGTACTATTGTCTTTTTGAGACCAAGACTTATCTTCTCTTCCACAGGTCAAAGACGTGCCATTTCAGATATACAGAGATTCAAACAGTTGACATTGGGACCAATACTTCAAAGTTAATCCTAATAAAAGGTTTTTAAGAACTCATACTTTCATTGTTTTCTTGGAAATGTTATCCAGGAGGTGGCAGGGGGATGAGGTCAGTTTTGGAGAATTGATTCTTATGCTGGTGATCTGTCAGATTATTTTCCTCACAACTGAGAGAAATATCACCAAATGGGGGAAAAACAACTCAACAGCATGTCTGAACATGAACTATTCTGATGGAAAAAGGGATTTAATGGGCAGTGTGCTCTGCTGCATGGCCATTATTGTATATTGTGGAACCCAAAGATGCTATAAAATGGTGACTACTTAAAACCAAAATGACTGAAATTATAGTGAGTCCTGTTTGACTAGGAGCTGTAACATCGAGTTACAAAGCTAATTAAAACTGCAAGCAGTGCTATGCGGGCCCTCGCAAGCTGCATGTCGGGGATCCTGCGGGTCGGGGCCGCCGGCTCCCTGACGTGCAGCATGCGAGGGTCTGCATATCCCCGCTTGCGGTTTAATTTTTTTTTTTTTTCCTCAATTTCGTTCCTTATTCTTCTTTTTAAAAAGAAAAATCTTTTTTTTTTTGGCAGCTTTAAGATCTTCAAAAACATGAAAGTTGGTGCCTGACGCACGTGCAAAGTTTTGGGAGGTTTGGAGCATTGTTTGACCTTAAACATCAACTTCCTGTGTCACGGTGAAATGTCAAACTTGGCCGCATTGCCCTGGCTATACTATATACAATATAGTATATACCAGAGGTCTTCAACAGGGGGTCTGTGAAATTTTTGGTTGATTAGACAAGTTTAAATTTTTTTTCAAAAATGTTTTCCCCATTTAAATGTCTTTAAGTAGATGTAAACATGAATCCAACATATTGTAGGGAATAGATAAATGGAGGCAGAAGATGTTATCTTTCAGTCAGAAATGCACACATTCAGCGACACACAGGAGCTCTCAAGCTGGACACCGGTTCACTCACAGCAGGAGACCAGCCTGGACATGTCCCTCCAAGCCCCCTGCACTCCAGTTTAATATAAACCAATTTTATACAATACATATAGTAGGGGGTCCCTGCTCCATCTCTCTGTTTGTGGGTCCTTGGCCTGAAAAACATTGAAGACTGAAATGTGAAAAAAGTTATGTCATCTGAAATGTGAAAAAAAGTAACACTATAGTATGTCCTCAAAAGCACCAAAGAAAGTCACAGTATCAAATATGAAAAGAAGTCATACTATAGCATGTCGCCTGAAATATGATTAAAAAAAAAGTCATATTATAGCATACAGTATTAGTATGACTGCATTTACGACGCAAACCCAAAACCATAAGCTCTCTGTGAACCGTGTTGATTAACTTGAGCGGGGTTCGAACCCGCTTCCTCATGTGGTTGCTTTTAGCGACAATCATTTTTGAGTCATTTTTTGGACGACATGCTATATTCTGACTTTTGCGTCACTTTTTGGCTGCCACGCCACGGGCGCACCGATCTATGAAAACAAATTCTTTTAATAGATTTTAATTCCAAATGTTATGAGTGCAGACTAAATTTCAAGTCGGCCCAACAAAATCTGTAGGAGGAGTTTGTTAAAATGTGGATCGCCAAAAATGGCAACTAAATTCAAAATGGCAAACTTCCTGTTGAGTTAACACAATGATGCACTGGAACTTTTTTTGTACACCTAGGTGTGACATGTCCAACAAATTTCGTGCATGTAGGTAAATGTAGCCACCAGGGCATCTGTTTAGGGGGCGCTAGCGAGCCATTTGGCCACGCCCACTCACGACTTTAGTCCTTGCCGGTCTTAGGAATCAAACCAACAGTCTTCATTCCTGCTTCTCAACCTCCAGGCCTCAGCTGCCTCGTGAACAAAGAGGCAGGTAAAAACCTGGCAAGATATATCCCTGGGATAAATGAGGAAAATGACTTCTTGAAAGTTCAGTCACCCACAACCTCTGCAGGACAGAAATAGACTCAGCCCAACAGTGGACGTGTATGAGACGTTAAGGTGAATTCATATACTTTTGGTTATGGGTCCCAATCTTGAAAAGCACTTTGCATATACAAGGAAAAGATGGAGGCCTTATCATAAATATAATAAATATGATATGATATGACATATGGACTAATGGGGCAGAACATCAGAACTTCCCTGAGAATCATATGGTTAAAGATTTCTTCAGTAGCAAAAGCAATTCACATAGATGTCAGTACACCCAATGGTGCAGAGCAAAAGGAACTTAATAGGTTATTTAGTGTACCCTTTTTTCCAAAATGTAAACACACCACAGGACTCGTGTTAAAGTATGCAACTCACTACAAATGTCATGAACTTTAAGAAACAGTTGTGGATACAAACATGCCATAAGATCAGGTAGTAACTGATGATTGACCCAAACCTTCCATGAGATCTGGATTTTAGGAGATTGTAAAACAATCTCCAGATTTTTCAGTGTTTTTTTTTTAATCATTAGATGGGGTTCCTTTGACCTCTTTGCCGGAGGACCCCCAATGTTTAGAAACACCTGCTTAAGGAATGAACTGAAATAATAAATGAAAGTCAAAACGGTAAGCAAGAGTTGATCATTTGCACACGAGCCTCAACCAGGGAGCTCATTTCAACCTAAACTGTTAGCGCTACCCAAATAAGTAGTTTGTGCCCAAATGTAACCAGGGTCCCAGATTTAGGAAACACTGCTGTGGATCACATTTGAAAGTAGGAGCAGAGACCAATATAGGTTAAGGGACTTTAAGCATTAAGACAGCTCCACCTCCCTTTCAGCTAATCAGATGCTAGTGTGTGTAAATAACTAATCTTGGAGACACAACCTAATATGACTTCACACTTATTGGTAGGAGACATCCCAACAGCTCAAAGATTTAACTTTAGGTCCTGCAGGACAAAATCTGACTAGATAATGCAGGTTGAAGAGTTTCAACCCAGTGGGCTCTTTGATAAAGAAAAAAAAACAATACTGGTCAATATATCTTAAGAAATGGTTTTATTTAGAGGTTTGACTTGAACAGAAGAATGGGTCCAGAGGAGATCTGCATTTGGTGGATGGAGTCTGTACTTCTGATCTCTGGAAATGCAAGAAAAAAAACCAGATCAACAACTGCACATGTAGATTTAGTTTGATAGACAAGAGTTTCAGCCCATGTGTGTATATTCAACATTTACTTCTTTGATGCGTAGAGCTCCTCATGCTGCTGGGACGCACACACTGGCCTCGGCACGCACCGTCTGCCTGGCTGTTTGCGACACAAAGCACCGAGTCACAGTGGACGAAGATCTGTGGACAGACAGAACGGTTTAGCATGCAGGGATAGATGCAGCAGTCTTTTCTGCTGTCACAGTTAGTGGGATGTGCACGGGGTTTTTTTTTTTTTGGACCTGATCTTTCAGAACATTGTTGCCGTTGATGAAGGTGAACATCTTCATGGAGAAACGTTTGATCTGGGATGGGATTTTGACTCTGGCGTCCCTCATTACAGGATGGAAGACGGTCACATAGCTGTCATCATGGTTTTCACAACTAGAAGAAAAGAAAAAACTATTTAAATACAAATGAATTTATCCACTCATCAAAATGTCATCAGGATCTACAATCAAACCCACTAAGTGATTTAACTGGAAGTCAGTTGAGATACTTAAATGGGTACACTTGTGCTTTCTAGAAACTGCTATATTACGTGTCCACAATGATGTCCCAGCTGGGCAGAGATGTCCGGTCTTCTTCAAGAGTAGCCCAACAGTTCTCCAAGATGAGCTCCAACTGGGGGTCCATGGACTGCATGAGCTCCACCTCAAAATACAGAGGCTGCCTCAGGGGTTTCATTACAGGGTAATCTCCTGCCTGGTAGAAGTGCCTGTATGAAGAGTCTAGAGGAGAAGAGTCCCAGTTAAGAAGCAGAACATTTAAAAATGCTTTGTGGATTGACAAGGTGCATGTATGATGTCACGATTTTGTGTCCAGGTAGAAGTCACCCTTACCTTGAGCTAGTCTCATTTGCACCATCAGCTTGCCGAACCCGATTTCTGCGTCGGGATCATTGCTCATGGGTTTATGACTGAATGCAACAGTCTCAGTCTGGTTGACCACGTAATAGCAGGAAATAGTTTGCCTACAAAAACAGTGTTGATTAACCCTCAAGGGGGGGGGGGGGTTGATTTAAAAACAAAAGCCTACCTGTACTCTGGCTCAATTGGTGATGTTTGGCCTGCTACTCCATCAGACAGGCTGATCTCATTTTCATACAGCATGTAGTTGTCAAAGAACTGGGGGGGGGGGGGGGGGGGTAAAGCAATTTTAGAAAAGTTCCTTCATTTCTACATTTAAGGAGACAGCAAACTTACTGTTCTAGTTGTCCCACATGAATCAGCACGGAAAGAAAAATGAGCAAAGCGATTGTCACTGAAAACTGGTTTGCACGACTGGTCCATTAAAGTTAGTGAATTCAGGTCAAGGTGGGGCACCGATTGCACCTTTGCAACCACAGCAGTGATTGTTCCATTGGAGTAGCATGCTAAAAATAGGAGAGAGGGATTTAGAAAATGTCTTTTTACTCAAGATGCAGAAATCCTTTATCTAATACATCTTACTGGTTGTCATCAAAGGGAAGTAGCAGGCCAGGTAGAGATCATCAAGCACCCATTCGTTGATGGGGTCCCACAGCAGCATGTCGAGTCTGGCTCTGACCGAGTCTGAAGTAATCACCTGTAAAACAAAGTGAAGTTAATCCAGCACAGATGACCTCCAAAGAGATTTGACGGTTTGCCATACCTCGAACACTGTGGCTGCAGCAGTGTATGGCATCACAAGGCTAAAGTGGGTTTGGTTTTCTCTGAACTCGTAGTCGTCAGCCACCTCAGGCGTTAGCTCCTGGGGTCCAACCAGGGTCTGAAAGTTGGGGCCTTGGCTGCCGTATTCAACGCTGATGTAAAACTGAGAGTGGTCACAGGTGCCAGAGAGTCTCGGCATCACTAAAAAGAAAAAAGGTATCGTTAGACAACGGTTTTCATATATTTTAGATGGGCTAGCGGTCAGTTTAATTTCATGTCACATTTAATTAAGCAAACTGCAATCATACATATTGTCAGAGCAAAGAACTGAAGCAAGATGATCTTACCAACATCCTGCAGAGATACCTGCAACTCTATTGATTGGGCAAAGGGAGTTTCTTCTGGGAGGATCATGAAGCCAAAGGTCAGAGGGAGGAAGTAGGTTGTAGCCACAGGCTCAGGATTCTAGAGATGGCAAAAGCTCAGTCAAATCACAGGTTGTGGAAACAAGCAGGCATTGAAGTAACTAATCAGATGTCACATACATGCTTCAGGACAACATCAGAATTAAAGGCCACTTGTAAAGAGAAGCTCTTTGTTCCGTTGGGGAAGCTGTGCTCCTGGACAGTGAAGCCTCTGGCATTGCTCTCCTCAACAGTAAGCACGCCGGTAGAAAAGGTGATGTTCCTGAGCTCCACATCATTGAGGAATTTCCCCAAGTAAACACTGAATGTGCCAGCAGCCAAGTCAGTATCTGAGGATCAAAGAGTGTGAGGTTTATGCAGTTGCCACAAGCTTGAATTTCTTCCTTTTCTACCAGCAAGTGGGACTTACGATCTTCAACGAAGAGAGGTCGAGGCATCAGAGGGGTTGTAATTGGGAACAAGACCTTGTATCTGGTGTCATCCTGGGTGTTCTCTGCCCGCCATAGTACCTCAAGCATGGCCTCCACAGTGTAGGAGATATGGTACTGGTAATCTGGGGCATGGCTCTGCAATTATTCATGACATTTTCATAAAACATGCAAATGGACCAGAGTCATGCAAAGCCAATGGGGAGGCTTCCCACCTTGTAATATCCATCAGGAGCACCCACTGGGATCTCTATGATGTGGTGAAAATCTGTGGTGGATAGACTGTAGCCCCTTGTGGCCATCTGAGATTTATCCAGCTTCTGCCCATTGATGCCCATGTGCACTTCTACAATTCTGACTCTGCTCTCCATCAGGTGTGAGATGCGGCGAGGTACATACCAGGAGATCACAGCCTCAGTGAAGAGGACGCCACCTATTAATGATGAAAAGCAACCGTCAACTCTACTGCGAAACAACTTGCTTCTCTCCAGTGAAATCCACAGATTGCCGAGTCACCTGTGGGGCAGGCAGCTGCCAGGTTCACGACACTCAGACCGTGCTGTGACTTGTAGGAAGTGCTGACCCGGAGAACTTCCATGGGGATTCCAGCAACCTAAAGAAAAAAAGTGGTGTTTAAATGGCCTTTGAGGATGGAAATGAATACTTGAAAGAGGGAAGTGCTGCTTACATTCTCTGAATAAGTTTCCGCTGTATTGTATGGGCTTCGTACAACCAGGCGGCTGGAGGTCTTCATGGCGCTGTAGCCAGCTTGTTCAGCCTCCCTCAGCAACATTGACAACGGTTCAGGAGTGAGAAATGTTATCTTCCAGATACCATGTGCTGCACCAGAGGCCTGTAATAAGGGAGCAATTAAAAAAAAAAGTGCACACAAAATCAAGTGAACTCATTTTTAAACATACACCAGGGCTGTTGTTGATTTTGGAGTCATCGTTAACCTCCTGAGCCGACCACTTAGTTTCAGTTTGTGGCTCAGGTGTAGCCATGTAGTTTGACACCTAGAAGACAGGAAATGCAGGTTATTAACCTCCAGATTATAATCCACACAAACAAGGTAGAACAATTAATGTAAAGTGACCTACTTCCATGTAGTTCCTGTCACAGAGAATCTCTTTGGAGGCCCACCGAGTGTAGCTGCATGTCTGCATCACACCATGACTAATCACACCTGATGAACTCGTCTTGTACAGTTGCAGCTTCAAGCCAACGTTAAACATCGCATCATCCTACAAATTAAAAAAAAAAAAAAGAAGCAGTTTAATTGGCAGAATTAAGTTTTAAGCAAAATAATTCTGTAGTTTCAACAGTGAGCATGTGCCACTTTTGTACATATTAATGTCATTGTAAATTTAATAGCACAAGAGTTTAGAACAAAAGACAGTTTATAGTGGCCTTAGAAGCAGCCTTTGGTCATGATTTAACATTTTTAGACCAAATGATTCATTGATTTGAGGGAATTGTTGGCAGATCAGACGCAGCCCAAACATTTTGTCAAGTCCCTTCATAGTAAGAGAAAGTTATACTTTATCCTTCAGGCCACATGCAAACATTTTAAAATTAGCCTCCTGACCAACACATTGCGAGAACATGTGCCACACCAAGTGGTTTAACCACAATTAGCGTGTGAGCAAAATGCCTCTTCAAATACCCTCAGCTCAACATACTTTGTTGTCCACATAGCAGCCCATCAGAGACGTGTAGATTCTGGTGTTTCCCCACGGGTCAGACGCCATGCTGTAGCCACACTGAGCAGCCAGAGTGGGTGTCAACACATGGTACTCGGTGCCATCTGGACAAAAAGGAAACATGATGGATGAGCACCTCTCCCACTGATGAACCAGGCTGCTTGTAATTAGCTGATCTTTTACTCACTGATGGCTTCCACCTCTAGCTGGTTGCCCACTGCTAGAGCCTTATCCAACGACAGCCTCATCAGATTACCTGCACAGTCTGACCTTAAACTGCTGCCTGTTTAAAGAAGATGCTGGTCAGACAGGGTGCAGACCGACTTAACACGATGGAGTGATTTAAAATGAGAGTTGGTCTTACTTGACTGTGAACTGAGCTTCATATTTGGTCTTGCTTGAACCAAGACAAATACTGCAGCCGTCAAGTTCCATAAAAAACTTGGACAAAAAGGACAGTTTAGAAACACCAAACAGCTACAGAGCATAAAAACAAAATTTGACAAAAACTTACACGTTATCAGGTCTCCGCATGTTGTTCCTTGAACGCAGACAAACAAAAAAACCCTGAATTACAAGTACAAACCACCACCAGAACTCAGCACTGAAATCCCAGCAACCTGCGACCAACCCAGCTCTGCAGTGAACTTCATACCTACAGTGGCGTCACCAGGGCTTTTATGTGGGAGTCAATCACAGCTGCACAGGTGAACGGCATCAGCTAATTAACCTGCCTCACTCACTGAGGAGCTTCACATGTTAGTAAAAAAAATAAAATAAAAGGAAAATCTGTATACATGTAAATAAAACACACTACTAGTGATTAATGAAAATAATTTATTGTTCACTGATTTCAAACATACATATATTTGTGTTTACATCAGAAATATATTATTTGATAAAAGTCTAGATTGTGTACTGCATGACATCTCTTCTTGTATAAAATACTTGGAACTGCGATTGCGCTTCAAATTCAGGAAACAAAACGTGTTCTTCCTTTGCAGCTGAGAGACTTCTCAGATTTACTGCATGTCACTTCCTAATTCTGGTTTGTTTATATTCACAAACCTCCTCTCCAAGTCTTCATCTTAGTTCACTTACATTTATCAGGCTCAATGTTTCACCTGCTGCGCCCGGATCGACCAGTCTGCACTGTCCACTCACAGGTTTATACACTGATATCCTTTCATTTATGAGGTTATTACATTTTTCCCCCCAACTGAAAGGATCTTAAGTCTGTGCGGAAAAGAAACATCAATGCTCTGCTGACTAAAAATCCATCCACTGTCGCGCCCGGTCCGGTGGGATGTCTGTTCATTTTCTTTCATGTGTTTAAACTGCAGATGATTTTGCATATTGCAACTGATTTTCAGCTGTCTTCATTTGTGCAGATTGCTTCATGTTAAAAAGCATAAAATTATGACATGTTGTTAAACAAGAAATTAACAAAACAAACTAACAATGATTGACAATATGAGCACAGATACAACTTTTTTTGAACCACCAGACTTCAGTGTATATATGAGGAGTCCGCTGTAGGTTATGAGGTCGTCAGTATCCCCGGTTTATTTTCTGCTGCTCGTCCAGCAGCGTCTGTTGCAGGCTCACTTTGGCATCTTCAAAATCTGGATTGAGCTTTAATGCCTGCTGGAAGTCACTCTTGGCATTGTCAAAAAATCCTGTAAGATAATAAAGAGCAACAGAGCAAGGTTATGTTTTGTAGTATACTGCCAGACTGGCTTTGTTAGGAGTCAGCAGTTCTTTATTGTTCTGGACAGTAAAAAGTTTGATTGCAAATACACAGCTCCACCTAGTGTTGCACCAAAGAGCACAACAAAGTGATTGCACCGCTAAAAAAAGAAGAAGACTGTTCTCTATTTCAGATTGGTTTTCTTTTTTTACGTCTCGTGTAATTCCTCCTACCTACAGAGAGCCGTTTATGTTTTTCCGGGGCTTGTTGGTTTGCTACTCAGTGTGAAGTATAAGATATTATGAAATTACACTGTCGAACTAAAAGCCGATTACACAGAAGAGCCGGCCGGATGTGATGAGAAATTGTTCGACAGAACTCTTATGCATTTTCTGTACAACTGCGTTTCCATCAAGTGAACAATGCAATCTGCTTAGTACGAGAAGTAACTGCTAAAAACAATCTTTTATTACGAATACAATACTTTATAGAATCAATTCTTTACATTATTTCATTGATCCAAAACAGATTGAAACATAAACTGGTTCAGTGTTTGAGTGATGGGTGAATATGTCTCTGTGTTTACTCCTTGATCTAAACTTAACAACCATGACCAAGAGCCACAAATGGGCGACAAATTAAAAGGAAGAAGAAGACAAGATGTCCTCCAGAAGCTGCCAGGACAGCTTCACTTATCCTCGTCTACAAGCGTCTGTAGTGAAGGAGAACATCATCCTTCGAAGATATGATCTCATTTTGTTTACTGAAACATTTTGAGGGATTTTAAATCAACTTGCATCAATAAAGTAAGACTGCATATTACTATTATTTACTTGATTAATCAACTAATCGTTGCAGCTTCCTGGTGTCTGAATTATTACACAAACTATTATATATTCTACGGGTGAACATGATTTTTGTTTCCTTATTTATTTTGCTTTCTGAGACTCCTTCATGAATAGATTTTTGTTTTCAAATGTACTTGCACTCAAAAAGAAATCGTAATAAATTGGGCGTTTATTTTGAAAGTTTTGAGCGGAAGTGGTTTCTTTTATTCTTCGTGGCCTGCTGATGAGACCGACGGTGAGTTGACCGTGTGTCCTCTTACCGAGTCGGTAGTGGATGACCGACGGTGAGTTGACCGTGTGTCCTCTTACCGAGTCGGTAGTGGATGACTGACGGTGAGTTGACCGTGTGTCCTCTTACCGAGTCGGTAGTGGATGAGTCCTCTGTTGTAGAAAGGAGTCTCGGACCGGATGTCAGCCTGCACGGCGGAAGTGAAGTCCTCCACCGCTTCCTGGAAATCCACCCGGAGGTACTTGATCTGTCCGCGGTTGTTATAGGCGGCGGACAGACGGTCAGCTTCACATCCTCTGAACAAATACAAGTTACAACTCGATGATCACAATAAATAATGTTCACCGTCTTGGAACAAAGACAACACATTGACGTCAGCTCGCTGTTAGCACCGTCAGCTGGTTGAAGCTCTTTATGAAGCAGCGGATACCTCGACAGTAAGCAGGAGGAGATGAACTTCGTGTAAAGATCTTCTGCCACTTTAAAATTCCGCTTTTTAAACTCAGCGTGAGCGACTTCAAGGACTCGGGAATTATTTTCCTCCATGGTGTTTTTCAACTGCGGATGTGACGTTGTACGATGGAACGTCCAATCGTGTTTCTACACGTCACCGGTAGGCGTGGCTTAGCAAGGCTACGTGACCTTCAGCTGAAGGTATTTAAAGGTAAATAACAATAATAAACATTGACAAACATTGACAGATTGAAGGAACCTTTTCGTCATGCTGTACTATTGTTTTAAATCCCATCGACTCCCTCAAACCTCAAGAGAGTTTATAGTTTTTCATTCATAATCTTTATTTCTCTACTTTGTAATGTTTGTAAAATAGTAGCTAACAGAGTTTTCACAGTTACATGGTCACACTGTGACATAGAGGCTTTTTGTCACAGTAAAGGGAGCAATAGAGTGATATTGATGTATGAATGCACCTTTTACAGTTTATTTAATTGCCTATATTTTTTTAACAGACTGATTAGTACCCTGCAGGTTAATTGGTCGCTTTTGTTGCACCTCCCATCATTTTATATCATTTATCCTATGTTCATTTTATTCTTTGATCTCAATGATGCAAATCAGTGCAAATGCAATTGGAGCAATAGACTATATCTAACATAAGTATAAAATATGAAAATTAAATCCAGACACAGCGGCTTCTTCGCTGGAATTATATTATCCGACATCTTGTGGATGGATGTGATTTCTATTTGAAAGAAACAGAACTGCAACATCTGTCACCGGTCTGTGGACAATGTGAACAGTCACTGCAGTAAATATATAACAAGGAGGCAACCCATAAACAAACTGGTGAAACATTCTCAGACAATCTCCCAGGTGAAGAAGTCAGCGGTCCTGGTGAAAAATGACACCTTGAGGAACCAGGAGTCGATCACAAACCATGCACTTCCCTTTTGCAGATTTATCTCCAGACTGTGTGGACGAGTTGAAACATCAAACGGAGACCAGGTTGACCCAGAGGAAGCGGATGTGGGCCACCAGCTGTTTACTATGATAGGAAAAATGGAAATAACATAATACTTTTCACAGGGGAAATGTAGGTTAACTGTGGCCCATATCACATGAATAAAGAGGCTTTAGCTTAAAACATCCAAAAGGCCACAAACTATTTATTGTACTGTAAAAATAGGAGTCAGCACGGCAGGATGTGTTAAATCTCCAGACTCAACTGCTTTTACATCCAATCAAATGTTACAAAATCACCTGGTCTCTCTGAGTTGGTCATTAAATGTCAGATGATTTTGGTTTTCTAGGTTTTTTTGGACACCATTTAAAACGATTTCTGCTTTTACAAAAGGTCTGATAGTTGTTGTTTTTTTGGCAAGAACACCCTGGAGCAAAGATTGTTATGTTCAGCAGCCTCGGACCCGGTGCGTCTCCCTAAATCTTGCTGTTTGCTGAGAGAATTAACACAAAGTATTCAAGTCCACTTTGGTCTGGCAGAACCAGATCCATCATACACCTTCATCCAGGGTTAGGGTTATAAGACAGGAAAGATGTTTCCAACAGGAATTCATGTTAAAAAAAATACAAATAAAAAAGATTCTTTGAAACAGAATATTTTTTGCATCTCTTCCTTCACAACATAAAACAAACTCTAAACACAACAGAATTCCTGGTTAGCTGCACATACCATCAGACAAATCACATGTTTTGTTGATTTCTGAAGAAAAAAAGAAGCAAATAAAAACCCTGTTGAAAATAGATATAAAGATAAACCTTTCCTCAGCTGGTAATGCACAGCGTGGTCGAGGCTTTTTAAAAAAAAATTCCAAGGTATTAACCAACCAATGAATGAAGGAGTGAGTGAGCTAACTAACTAACTAACTAACTAACTAACTAGAAACTTAGAGCTGTGTTTCAGGGAGGGAATATTTTGTGTGGTTGATCTTATTTGACATACTAATGAGCATGTGAACTAACGAACTAACTGCTTTTATTTTTGTTGTTGTCCATATGGTGGTATCCATCTTCTCATCAAACTGAGAAAGAAAGTTAATAAAAAACTATTCTTTCCTACGATTGATTCGTATACTGAGCATATTCATTTGCGAGGACTCGCATCGTGGTAATTCTGAAGGAAGCATTTGAACTATGATTCTTACATGGACCAAATTTTTAATAAAACTAAGCACCCGGAAAAAAATGTAAGAAATTGTTGAACATGAACATTTTCCTGTGACTAACATCCTGAACAGGGATGCATTGTACCACACCTAGTGTGTCTTTTCCACTTCTCAGAGGCGTGTGAGTCCCGTCCTTCTTTTTCCCCAGAAACACTGGTGAGCTCCTCTCTCTGACGCCGGTGTGTGTGGTAACCGTGAACTGAAATAGCAAACAAACATAAAACAGCTGTCTGGTTAAAGGAAGGAGGGAGAGGAGGATCCAAGCCAGACTCGGGGTAAACGTTGGTGTGTTGACTCTCTACCTCACAGACACCGCAGACAGAGGAGCTCTGTTGTCGGTGCTGTTTGGGGCAAATAGGCCAACTCATTCCTGAAGTCACATGATGATCTCTTCCTGTTGTTTTTTGGCGATGCTGAGGATGTAGAAAGAAAAATAAAAGATGGTGATAAAAAAAAGGCACAGAAACAGACGGTGGCGGAGGAAAGTTGTTGAAATAGTTACCCTCCTCATTAACTTTAAGCTTCTTGTGTTATTACCGTTGTATGGTGTGTTTCTGAGTGACGAAGATCAGAGGTCAGGAAGTGATCTCCCTGACCTCAGATATCAGAGGGGTTCCACCGAATTGTGAAGCTAAAGTGACTTATAGCACATTGTTAATAAAAATGTCTGTTTACCTTTCTATATTGACCCAGAAATACATTCGGTACATGGTGTAGAAATAGTTATGTAAGAGAGACTGATACAATACCTCCTTTGTATCTGCAGACAAATATTTTTCTAAATACCTTTGAGTACCTGAACTTTTTTTTGAGGGTCTCTGGTGTCACAAAGGTATTTATAATTTATCATACTAATCCTTTTCATTGACAGGAATTCAATATTTTGTTTTATTGCTTATCTTTCAAGTCTATCTGATTGTTTTGATTGTGTTTGATGTTGTACAGCACTTTGATGTGTTGCATTTAAATGTGCTATATAAATAAAACTGATTCCACCTGACTATGAATACATGTACTCCACTTTTAGTTTTTAATGTGATCCGATATGATCCTCACTGTTCAATACCACCAGATTAGCTTTAAACGTTTGATGTTGACGTTATCCTGTCAGTATTAGTCTCTAAATAAAAAGACAATAACAAACTTCTCTGTAATTATTTTATTGTCTCATTTTACATCTTTATTACATTTATAGATCCGAGCAAATGTTATGTCCTCTTATAATATTCAGAGATACATGGGATGAACATTTACCATCTTTAACATATAATACAAAATTGGACGGTCTAAAAGTTTTAACATTACATTATTACATTACATTTCATTTATCTGACGCTTTTATCCAAAGCGACTTACAATAAGTGCATTTCAACCATGAGGGTACAAAACCCAGTAACCGGAAGGTTACTATCAATAAAATATATAAAAATACTTAATGCCAAAACATTTATTTACTGGGTGGGTGATCTAGAGCATATTCTTTTTCACATTCATTCTAATTACTAATTGAAGTAAATCCAATAAGACATTTTACCATGAAAAACCAACTATATACAACATCCATCTTTGTACAAAAAGGACGCAAACAATTCATATTCATGCACAGGAGAATATACAAGCACATCTTAGGTATCTACGTTGCATCTGCAGCAGTTTCAAAAAGAACAGGTCATGCTGCATTTAGAATTTATAAAAAAAATTATGAATTATAAAAGTTTAATTGCAGATATTTATGCTGAGTCAGCCAGGAACCTGAGGAGTTTTGGTTTATGAATCACAGCTTCACTCAATCTGTGGTTGAAATCTTTTCAGTAGTTTACAGGAGGGCGGATGACAGGAAGCGCATGTCCATGATGAAGTCGTCCGTGACTCTGACTGGAAGTGAACTGATCCCCTGCCTGTACAGAAAGCAAATAAACAGCCGGTCAAACAGTGTGCAGTGAAAGGGAAGCTTTTACTACCAATCATTCAGGAAAAAAAATGAATAAAAGCTGTCAACACTTACTGGTGTGCAAAGCTTTATGCTCGGCCCACCGTGTTCTCCAGACGCTCCATTCTCCCAGACACGTCGGCCAGTTTGGTCAGTCAAGGGAACACACACGACAGTAGAACAATGATGAAGAGGGAAGGAGAAACACACACGGCTGAATTACATCCCAGTACCAGTAACAGCAGTTAGAGATAAGCACCTGTCAGCTCAGTGAAATGAGCTGCAGAGACGGTTTATAATAAACTGTCTTCCATCTGAAACAACAGAAAGGATATGCTTGGCTGTGAGCTGCTGGATGGCCGCCTGCGTTTGCTTGTGGAAAGCCAGTCTGGCTTCACATTTACAGGGATCCTCCACCTTCACCTCTTCGCGGGAGAAAGCAAATTTCACATCAGCGTGACAGCTCATGTCGAGAGTGAGAAAATAAAAAAAAAGGCACACAGAAAACCACCCACACTACTTTCTTCTGACTAGGCTGCCGTTCAAGAACAAACCAAAGCTCAATTTCACAGCAGGTTAAAAAGTCCAAACTGTAGAGATAAAAGATGAATTTGTCGTGGTCATTTTACCACAGATTATACGTTCTATAATATTACCCGATAATTGTCCAACAAATTCTACAATCAACTGTAAATTATGAAGTCAGCAGTTATGCCACAGTTGGTTGTGATGTTGTGAAGCCCTGTTTAGAAGACAAAAATCTTCTGCACATATATTTATATATATTTAGCTCTTGAGCAGCAATAGCATCACAGCAAAAAAAAAAAGGCTGCAGGAATCCCCACAGTACGTTCTTACGTTTCAGGGAACATGTTTTCTGGTCCGCATTCAAGATATAACCATTCTGGCACCTGCAGTAAAAGGAGGCGTTGCTGTTGACACAAATGTGTTCGCAGTCATGTCCCATGGCACAGGGGTCCAGACCTATAGGATGAGCCGGGATTAAGGGATGCCGCTGTCAAGATGGCAGCATGGGTACAGTGTCATGTGCTAGGATACAGTAGAGGAGGCAGGTAGCTTGTTTGGTAAGGTTGCAAAAATGCACTAGACTAGCTGATGGAGGATATAAGCTGACAAAAAGAGTCAAAATACTCTATTTTACTACACATGTTGCTGGTTTTCACTTGAGATATTTTTTCTGCTTGTGTGAGTTCAAAAAAAGTGATATCAGTGATATACCATGTGTGGTGGAAAACTCTGCCCTTTCAAACACATTCACCACATCTCAGCAAAGGTCATTTGCTGTGTTGGACAACACAGGTAAAATCACAGAACCCTGAAGTACAAGAGTTATGACAGTTACAGTACATGGACACATGACTTTGTAAATGAGGGGACAAAGACAAACATCAACACAGAAAACCAAATCAAGTTTACAGCAAAGCCTCAGCGGTCTAAACTTCTAACTTTAAAATCTGTCAATAAATGAAAGTCATTGAAGCCTTTCCATTTGGCCAATGTTTGCTTCTAATGTTTGATCTGCTTGCAGACATTTCATGTTCTTCTCCTTTGTTTAAAAAAATTTTAAAAATGAGGTTTCACTGTACATTTAAATTACTTTAAGGAGACACAATGAAAGCATGTGGATGCTTTGATTGCCAAACAAATTACAAATAAATCCCATATATATGTTTTGCTTTTAAGAAAAAGAAGCTGAAAGTTTAAGGCTGCGTGGCCCCAAAACTTTACACGGGTTTGGCAACTACAAGCAGGTTCTAGTGCCGACACCTGCAGTCCATGTGGGGTTGAGAGCCTCTGCCCTGGTCATTTGTTCTCATCATTTCAGAGTTTGTTTCACCAATAACACTGTGGCGGTTCCACATTCTGCAACAACCCCCCTGTAGACTGTAGGTGTCCCTTACTGAGGAACTAGAACCCGAGTTAACGGTGGGAAAAGGTCTCGCAGGCCGTCTTTGTCCTACCGCACAGGGTCTCCCTGAACTTGGAGGTGAGCTTCTCGATAACGCCGTAGGTCTCCACGTAGAAGACGTGGTCCTCCAGAGGGATGCTGGCCATCTGCTGCAGGGAGCGCATGTCGGCCCGGTCCACCCCGACAGCGTAGATCTCGATGCCCGAGGCCCGGGCTGCAGCAGACACGGCCTCCACCTGGTCTTGAGGTCTCCCGTCTGTCACGATGATGGCCACCTTGGAGATCTTCCTGGAGCGAGGCCGGGCTCCGGACGGCTCGGTGAAGGCTTCGTTCACTGCCGTCTTGATGGCGAGGCCGGTCATGGTTCCAGCCGCCAGCGGCCCTATGCGGGAGATGGCCTTCTTCATGTCGGGTTTGTTGAAGTGGTCTTTGAGCAGGAACTCGATCTTGACGGTGCTGGCGTAGTTGACCACTGCCACTCTGGTGGCGTCCGAGCCCACGTCGAGCGTGTTGACCATGTTGGCCAGGAATATTTTGACTTTCTCAAACTCACCAGGACGCACGCTGCGAGAGCTGTCAATGATGAAGACCAGGTCCAGGGTACGGCTCCTGCACTGAGAGTCTGTCTCTGGTGATCAACCAAACCATGGCAGGATTAAGTCCATTTAACACTAAAAACTCAGTTCATGAATCACACAGAAACATTTCAGCTTGTTGTTTGTGCTTCCACAGTGACAGTAAAACAGTTAATCATCCAAAGCAGAGCACAGAATACTTTGAAATGCACAACACATGTTCCCACGGGAACAAAATGAACCTGTTGTGCATCACTGCAGAGGTAAACATAAATAAAAGGTTGTAGTTCTACTAAAATGATACTGTATGTAACATACTGCATCATTTCAGAGTTTCAACAGTCCTTCAGAGACGTGCCAATATCCTTTCATCTCATTTCCCTGAATGAAAAGGATGCTTGATGCCCAACAGGTGAAAAGTGACATCACACCTAAACATGGAGACAGTGTTAGGACCCTCGTCTGTCCAATCGCATGCACATATACTGAACTATATTTCTGTAGTTTGGTGTCAGATCCTGAATGCTTTTTCATTTTGTTTTGTAAAATTTGAGGTAAGTTTCAGTTCTGTATAATTTTTCTAAATGCATGTTTGCATAGTGGTCCTCTCATTAGCTGACCAGCTGCGGCTTCATATTTACCTCACGTGCATGAGAGTGGTACTAATCTTCTCATCTCACTCTCAGCAACAAAAAGAATGTGTGTATTTCATGAAGTTTTGACCTATTCATTTATATTTAAACAGAAAGATCTGACCTGGAAAGCATTGAGGAGCATTGGTTGGGTTGCAAAACAAACCCGACTGGTAATATTCTACCTGTCTCCACAGGACTGATGGTGGTGATGAAGCCGCTTTGGGTACTGACCGGTAGCGTCACAGGAGCCGTGGTCTCCACCGGCAGCACAGCGGTCACCAGCACTGGCGTGGTGGTTGTCGCCGGGGCCGCTGTAGTTGCTGGCAGCGTTGGCAGCACCGTTGGCTTTGGTAGAGTTGCAAAGACGGTGGGGAGGCGTACCACAGGTGTTGTCGGTACTGTTGGGTATGACTTTGTTGGGCATGGACCTTTCAGTTTGTGAGGGAACGGGGGGCCTTTGACTCTGTAATGTGGATGGTGAGCTACTGGTGGAGACAGACCTTTGTATACGTGATGCATGTGTGGTGCCACTGGGCCGTTGAACCTGTGGTGATAGGGCGGCACGGGGACGGAGGGTCTGTGGTAGGTCACTGGTGGAGACAGAGGAATAGGTCGATACACTCCCAGTGGAGGGATCCTTGGTGGCTGGTAGTGGTAGTGATACCCTCCTCTATACGTGTAATCACTTCTGTGAACTACAGAACCACCAGAAAGGAAAAGTGATGGAGAACATTAGTAGGTTGATTGAAGGTAACAGGAAAGTAGTGTAAGTTGACATTGTTGACACTTTTGTTTTCTTAGTAGCACAAATGATTAGTTGAAGCATGAGTGTTTGTTTTTTTCTTCAGCCAACTGAGGTGTTTCAAACAAGCTCGGATCGAACTGTAACGTGCTTGTGAAACCTCCCAGCCAAAGTTTTAGATTTCATGCCAGCTGTGTTTGAGAACACTTTTAATCTTATTGTTTGAATAAATCATTCTAGAATATCTATACTCGCTATAGACTTTGATATTTTCTCTTAAAATTAATGAGTTCAATTACAAACAAGTCGCATAATCTTTATTTAATGCGAACAAATCAAAGTTGGTGTCAAGACATTAAAATAAAAAGCTACTGTAGCTATAAGGCAGTGGTGGACGATAACAAAGGGGTCGGGGACCCTCCAAAGGGTCAACAAATTCATCTGAAGGGTATTTCTTTTCTTGGCCTGTTCTCAATTTTAATATCTATATATTTTAGTGAAACAATTGCTAATTTGCTTCTTTGTTAAAGCTAACATCTGAAAAGAGATAGGGAGCCCCAAACACAGTTTATCCCAGATGTTGGGGAAACACTTGTATATATGAAAATAATTGTATATGCTTATCATATTGTAAAAACTAGGGCTGTAAAATAAAACTAGGGCTGTGAAAAGCACAATATATGTTTCTCTGCAAGCAAGTAAAAAGCAGCATAAAACGCAAATGATAAAATAGGCTTGAGTAGAAGTGCCTGAAAACTTTCCGCCACTGGTGTTTTCACACAGAAACTGCTACAGAACTAAAACTTTATTTCAGAAAAATTAATATACATATTTTAGAGAACTTACTTGCTGGATTGAGAGTCCTGATCGGCGGTCGGCCATCATTTCTGCTTTGAGCATAACTCTGTGCGGCTATCAGCTGAGGGTCCGCTGCGCCGAGGTGGTATGTGGCCAACACATCCGACAGCAGCAGCGCAGCGCAGGACAGCAGGCTGCGGAGAAAAGAGCTCATCGTAGCAGCCTGCAGAGTCTCCTGGAGGTCTGACTTCTCCGTCTCCGAGGACCAGGATCCTGCTCAGCCCTGCGGGGGTCAGACCGCCTCCACGTATGAGGAGGTGTCAGTGAAACACGTCAAACTGTCTGGCCAATCCCGAGGTGGGCCGGGACCTTCAGGGCACCGTAAACTAAGGTATGTAGAGGAGGGTCTCTGAAACGACCGGCTCCCCTTCGGTCTAAACCACAGGTTTCATCTTTGTAACTTAAAATGTTTTCCATTGTGTCCAATCTTCATCTGAAAAGTAACTTAAACTGAAATAAATGTAGAGTAGAGAGTACACGATTTCCCTCTGTTGAGAGGACGTGAAGTATATACTACACACAAAGCCACTCGTACTTATGTTGAAAGTACTTGGCAGCCAACTCCTTCACGATACTGAATGAAATGATAAGATATTTATTTCTGACCTTGAAAATAGCACCTGCAAAACAACAATCTCACCTCGGGGCCTGTTCAGCATCCACAGCAGATACTTTACAGCCTACACAGATAAAAACTGTAAAGCACCAAGAAAAAGGAAGTTTGTTAATTTTCAGTTAAAACGGTGCCAACTCAATAATGTTAATTTAAGACAAGAGTCCAGAGGTGAGATCGTTTAAGACTTCTATCAGCAGCCCTTTGCTATTCATCTCTGTTGGTTTCCGTCCAGCATATCTGACATGAACAAAAGAGTCAGAAGAATATATTATTGTTCTGAATCGTTTATTGAAGTCAAATGTATTTCCACTATAGGATAAAATCATATTACCAGTAAAGCAATGGGAGGAAGGGGTGTTGATAAGCATGCAACAACTAATGTTCACAAGACCAGCTGTTTGCTCCAGATGTCAGGTGAGACAGGAGCAGAGAGAGAGAGACCCATCATCAGAGCCCTCTGCTCGCTCTCTCACCGTCTCAGCTGGACAACGATTCACTAGCTTTGCTAACACATCGGGGCAGCAGAGAGTGGTGGTAATGGTGGTGTCTGAAGGGGGGTGGGGGGACCGAACCACAGCAAAGCTAAATAAATAACAAACAAAAACATGTGCTACAGACTCCATTCAAGATTTGAGATGGAATAGTCTAAGGCTTGATAATTAGGGGAAAACGGCAACACAATTCAACAATAAGAGCTATAATAAGTGGATTGTCCTATTTGGTTGTTTTTTACACTTCATATATCAATCTATTGATGGGATGGTGCTGGATTGATGAGAGCATCTCAAGCAATTTAATTTTCACATATATCCCTTTTACTAAGACATAAAAAAGGCAAGAGGAGGGTGGTGGCGGGGAACGGTTTCTTCTGTCGCTTTTAAAACACTTCATTTATTCAGTCATTTTCACACACATTTTCAATTTCCTTTTTTTCCTTTCATATCTCCATGGCACTCTATATACACTCTGTAGAAACACAGCGGGAAGGTTGAACCAAACATCTTCGGTGGCCATACACAGTAAGTCGGGGGGGGGGGGGGGGGAATGGTGATCGGAAAGGGTTACTGAGGGAATGTAGGAATGCATATGATGGCTGTGTGTGTGTGTGTGTGTGTGTGTGTGTGTGTGTGTGTGTGTGTGTGTGTGTGTGTGTGTGTGTGTGTGTGTGTGTGTTTTGGCAACAGGACTGGTGCTTAGGCCGGCATGTAAGGGGGAGGTGGTTCCTTCTCTGGCATCTTCATTGCCATCTCGTAAGTGGGCAGGATGTACTGGAGAAGAGGGAACAAAAATAAAAAAACACGAGGTTGGTTCACTGGACAGAAAAACACCGAGCAGGCTCTTCGTAATAAACAGTAACGCTTCTGAGCAAAAGGTTCTGGATTCAGTCATGTTCTGTTGCTATAAACTGATACAAATATTTAGTTTTTTAGACGTGATACCGAGGAAGGACTCATTTGCACCTTATTAATCTGGGCATATTTTGAGCAGAGCTGAAACAGTTCGTCAACTGAAACGAAATTAACCGGAAATTATTCTGAAACTTAATTAGAGATGAGATTTCATTTTGAAGCAAAAATACAGAAAAAAAAATGGTTTTAGTTTCTAAAATGTGAATGTTTGTTGCTGTTTTTGTCTTCAAGGGTTTCCCGCCCTGACGAGCTTTGGGTTTTGAAAAACAAGATACATTTCCAAACTATTAATTGAGACAATAACATACAATTTAACTGATAATAAAAAGGGTTTGTTTTAATCCTAATTCTGAATTTATTTCATCATTAGAGAATTTAGTTCAGTGTGAACGGTGATAAAGTTTGTACTCTTGCAACAATTAAACATCTTTTTTTGAGGCATTCAGACTTCTTTCATAAATGATGGAAACAATGAACCTCAACTTGTGTATTATAATTCTTAACAAATCACAAATGTTTCTTTCCTGACATGTTGAACTATTATTTGCTGGAAGGCCTACTTTATGCACAGGTTATGCTCTCTGCCCATCAGACCTTGAGTGTGAGGACGGTGTGCCGCCTGCTGGCTTCACTTCAGCATTACATACTCCCCACCCTGCGGTGCTGAGCTGCTCTTCACATGACGTACTTCCCTCAGTACACTCCCATGTGGTACTCTTACATGCTTCTTAGACTTATTTCTGTAGTGCGTGAATTTCCACTGGGCAGTGTTATCTCCAATCTGCCATCCATCCAAAAATACCACAACCTTTGAATGCATCACCCGCCAACGTCCCTGTTGGCTTATTTTAACCCAGAAATGAATTTGTTTTCAAGCTCTCTGTTTCAGATGCAAAATAAACACACTGATGGCTTCTGTCCAACAACAGTAGAGTGGTACTTTGTGAACACTGCTGTGTGGACGGGTACAACTAGCATTGCTAAAAATACTACAACTCTGGTCCCTCTCTTTCTGCTACGAAGCCATATAAGCAACCACTAAAGGGTGAAAAGTGTCCATCGTTTCACACTCAGTCTGTGGACCGTTTGGAGTCCACCATGCTGGTATCTGAAAGTGAACTGCATGTTTCCATATTTGACAGTGTGAATGCACTCAGGCTCCCAAAATGGTGAGTGTTAGTACATCAGTATGTGATTTGAGACACAGTGCTGGTGTGTCTTTGTGCTGGTACTTCCTGTTCGTGAGAGTAAGGTGGCTGGCGTACCTGGGGAGGAGTCTCAAAGGCGGGGTAGACAGCAATCTCTGGCATGTTCCTGTTGTTGATGTACTTGTAGCAGTTCCACACGCAGTTGATCAAGTAAGCCTGGAAAAAAAAACACACAAAAAAAAACATGTTTGTACATTTACAGTTGATACAGTCTGACAGATCTGTGTATTAAGCTAAAGTAAGGAAATCTTGGCCCTGCATCATCTAACATTTTGGTCAATAAGCACAAGTCTCAAAATAATGAGAATCTTCAGAATAATAATAAAATCTATCAAACTACATTTTTACATCAGAGCGGTTTGAAGGCACGATGAAGGGCATGGAACAAATGAACAAACACACTAAATAAACCATGTTTGGCTATGAATAAGTTATAGTACCACCTTGAGGATGATGAGGAAGGCGAAGAAGACCAAGACAAAGAGCAGCAGGCAGCTGGAGTTCAGAGAAAGGAGGTTATCCTTGTATGGGAAATCCGGCTGAGGAAGAAAAGAGCAAACCATGTTGGATACTCCACGAAGCTTTTTAATGCTCATTAAGCTCGCGTCACTGTCGGTTCCATCTAATCAATACGAGAAGAAAAAAACCCTGAACCTTAATGATCTCCACTGAGACTGTGAGCTGATGTTGCATCTAAAGGATTTCTTCTTGATTAAAAAAAAACACTGATTGAAAAATACAATTTGCTATGAACACAGTGTAGTTTACCACCCGCCTTTTTCTTAATTATTTTTAAGGGATTTCTTGATAGCAGAATAGTCAGAAGCTCATTTGCTTTTTAAACATTTTTCTTCTCAATTTCTGTTAATGTGGAATAATACTCTAAAATTCCAACAATATGATCTTGAAAGAGGACACTTTAAAAAAAAAAAAAAAAAAAATCTAAAGCCAAATAAGACTTGTGGTAAAAATAGAGTAAGTCTTTTAAATAAACACCAATCAAATTAAAACAGCCCTATACAGTGCACTACATTTACTGTCTGTTGTTTTATTCTAGTGTTTGAATTTCAAGTCAAAATTTATCCACTTCATGGTTTCATGGTTTCCTGAAAAATTCCACAACAAAACCTAAAAGTACAGTCCTTCCTGCTATCAATCCCACAATGCAATGTGCTCCATTTTGAGGATGTAAAAATACAACGAGCATCTGTCAGTGATTGTGCAAAATGATTCATGTCAAAATCTCAATCTACCACTCTCTAATGACAAACTATTTATTGCCTATAATGAATGAGTGAACTATTTATTGTTTATAATGAATGAGTGAACTATTTATTGTCTATAATGAATAAGTGAACTATTTATTGCTTGTAATGAATAAGTGAATTAGTTATTGCCTGTAATGAATAAGTGAACAAAGGGCTGATTTCAAACACAGCCAGAATAAAGTGTCGTCAAGAGTCTCCGTGGTGAAATAAACATGCGAGGGATGCGGTCTGACTGAGATCACATCAACAAACAGGGTCAGACTTTGCACTGTTGGGACTGACCAGCTGGTCCAGGTAGTCCCTGATCCTCGGCAGGTAGGTGAGAGAACTGATGGCAACCAGGCAGCTCAGAGCAAAGTCAAACAACTGGTAGCAGAAAAACGGGATGAGCCAGCCATCACGGTGCTGAGGAAGATGGAAACAGATGAAGACAAATTACTCCTTTGGGCAGATTTTTATTTTTTATTTTGGAAGGACCACAATGCCTCTTTAAACCTTATCTTCTGACACAAGTGTAAGATTAACATTCCTACATGAAGATAGGTTTCATGACCATCTACAAATCCCACAGCTGAGGGTGCACTCAGATCCTGAACAGCAAGAAAAACAGTATCAAATTCTAACCTTGTTTTTCATGGTTCTGGGATTTAAAATATTTGTCCTCCTGCTCAGGTTGTAACACCAGGTGTGATTTGGGGGAAATGAAAAGAGCCTTTGGTGACGGCTGACATTATAACTGAGTATATCAGCTTGTATTAATATGACAAGTACTCAGAGATGGTTTAAAATCAGCGAAGTGGTCCTCCTACTGGGTCACAAGAAACTCTACGGGCATTCTCACTGTTCTTTCTACCAACAGCACAGTTTACTCCGGCTTTAACTAAAATCTACTTCAGTCCATTCCTACGTTATGTTGCAAATATTTTTTGTATATTATGATCATTGCTCAAAGGGGGTATATGAAGGGAGCCCCTGCCACACTACACTGGTAAAGGGGTATCTGCTACATTTGTCTGGGAGTGTGTACTTGCACAGCTAAAGTATAACTCGTGCACAGACTTTCTGCATGCTCAGTGCTCCCAGTCTGCAGATATGCGTCATACTTGAACTGTGCAGTCATCCCAACTAGCAGCTTAATGCAGGTCCACATCAAAAGTCTATCAAACCTGTAAGTCTTGATGCCATCAGGCAGGCCTGTGAGGTGAAGATGACAGGCAGTGAGATCACAGCACAGGGTGCTACAGTCCCACATCCAGGTAAAACGTGCAAGAGTTCAAAAAAGACAGGGAGGCTGCTTTGGTATTTCTTCTTATGACTTTCTTACCTTTTAGCTCTGGTGCTATTATTATACCTGAAAGCTTCTTTCAAGCATGTATATTTTGGGATTACACATTTGCATAAGAAACCACAATTTAAATATAGTGCAGGCTGTCAAAGAGAATTTTTTTTAAAAAAGGCATCATATCCAGAGTGCACACTTACAGTAATGGCTCCATACACCATCATGGCGCTGATAGTGAGCATCAAGAGAGAGATGGCAAATCCAACACAGGCATTTTCTGTAGGGGAGAAAGTGAGAGGACATACACAAGACTAAATACAGACAAAGATTCAAAACTTAATACAGCTTTGGCCTTAAGTGTAAATGTGTCGTGAGTGTGGATGAATGGGTATTTGCCTGTGCTCTTTGAGGCAGCTTGATTTGCATACAGTGCCTCCAGCTAACTCCGTTTTAAAGGCCAGCTGTGAGGAGCATTAAGCCTCTCCCCTTCGGTGTTGCTAAATACACAATGAAACTCAGTCCGAGATAAGTAAAAGGTCTGCCTTTCATATCCTCTTTTCTCTCCATCACTCAGCCTCTCGCCTCCTCAACTATCCTGCCTGTTGCACTGGAGAAGCTTGTGAGAGATCTGCTGCAGCAATGCGGTCCACACAAATTCTTTTGTTATTCAGGAGCTCTGGCAGAACAACGTGTGTCGAAATATGAATCTCTCAGGAGGCGAGAAAAAAAAAAAAAAAAAAAACAGCCTACACATTGGAGTTGATGACATGCCATTTTTTTTGCGCATGTAAATTTCAAAACTTATTGATCTTTTTTTTTCAGGTCAAAAGAGTTCTGTTTCTTGTAACGGCGACGTCTTGCAGTGTATTTAGTCTCAGGATTTTAATGGGCAAAGGGTGTTTTGTTCAAAGACTTCATACATTCCCTTCCATTTATATTACTATTAATGATTACTTATAGCTGCAACTAACAATTATTGTCATTATCAATTGATGATTGCTGATCATTTTCTCTATTCATTAATTAATAATTTGGTCAATAAAATGTCAGAAAATGTAGAGAATAAACCTTTTTCTTTTACAGTCAGTTTCCTAAAGCCCCTTGTGAGGTCTTTAAATTCTTCTGCTGAATATGCCGAAAGAAGGATTTGTGACATCACCAGTACTTTGGAAGCCAGTCCTCATCTAACAGGCAGCTTTAGACAGATGAGGTGTGAAAACCTAAACCCGAACTAAAGCTCATAAACTTTTTCAAATGAAAAAAATAAATGCATATTCCCAGATTCAGGATTTTTAAGAAGAGAAAAAAAGCTGCATATTTTAAAGACGTCTGATGGGGATCTTCAAAGACGAACGCTCGGCTTAATCCAAACTAAAAGCCTGGGACCATTTCCATATGTTCTTTCTACCTGTTACGTAACTTTTAAACCTGGCCTGGATTGTGGAATGAAACGAGTGCAGATTGAAGAAGCAGCACGAACAGTCAGGAGTAATGACAACTCAACCAGTCTGAACGTTAACATTGTCCCTGCCCTCTGTGTGCTGGCAGGAGCCTACGGTGGGAAGGTCGTTTCATTTCCCCTGCTCTCCCGCTGAGTCACTGTTTTAGAAAATGAAGAGGCCTTTACCAAGCCAACCAACAAAACAACAGCCAGCTAGACAGAAAAACACACTCTGGTAGTCATGCCAGCCCTGATCCAGCACACACCCATACAAACACCTTGGACAAACATAAATATTTGAGGAAATACAAAAGGAACGACATCACTGGCGCCACACCACAAACTACATTTAAGACAGGAAGTAAACAAATTCAACAGTTCTGTTCTCCTCATGAGTTGTTTTGTTTTGCAGTCAGCTGATCTCCCAGTGGAAAATGAATCACATGATCAACCACAGAATAACAGCTGCACATGGGTGGCTATAAAGCCCTAAACCGGAAAGGCAGGGATAAACTTCTTAATCCAACACAGTGAATATTTTTCCACTGATGTCGCTGTGGCCAAGTTGCTATCATTAAAGGACACAAAGACCCACCGTTACTGAATGTGTAAACATGTAATTAACTGATTATAAATCAGATCAGTTTAGTTTTTATGATGAAATGATTCTCGTGTAGATTTTGCTGCTTACCAGACATCCTGTCGGAGGCGAAGTAGTGGTCAATGACCTCATACTGCAAGTCAATGGTGGGCACGTTCTCTGGGTGGGTCACAGCTACAGTCAGCAGGATGCCCATCAACAGGTTGACGACCTGAGAGAAGCAAAAGAAAAGAAGAAGCTTTTTAAAAACTACGTTACTACAATAGTCCTGGAACATTCAGTTACTGTGTGCTTTCACATTATTAGCAACCATTTTTGGAATACATTTAAGATTAAGTTCCTACTTTCCAGGCAGGCGTTGATTTCACTTGGTCAGTATTTCATGAAATTCAACTTGCAGAGACTGAAATATAGGCAACATTACAGAGCAATTTATCACCCCCTTTTTGTTGTTGTTGACATGGTTACTTTATCATGTTGTGGGAATGAAGCTGTGAGGGAGAACCATTCAAGGGCACAAGGACACGCCCACATTCAAGCACTGCATTCACAAGATACAGTATATTGTTGAAAGAAATATATATATATATATATATATATAGGACAATTATACTTTGGAGAGGAAATAAACATATATGAACGGGAATGGCCCTTTAAACAAGCAAATAACTTCTGAAAAGTTAAAGTGAAATTAACAGAGCAGATACAGAATGACATAAAAGAAAGAAAACGTATATTAAGCTGTAAAACAAGGTCAACATCTTATCTAGCATTCAGCCAAATCCTAACACCACAAAACTACAACTGCTGCCAAAAATGTGTGTTCATGCAGGCAGGATTTAACTCTTATGCCAAAAACGGAGCGCTAGTGTTTAGCAGTTTATACGTTTGTATTCAAACAACGTCGATAAGTACAGATTTGGGAAAGCAGAAGATTAAATGATCTGGTGAGTGTCAATCCAGATTATTTAGGTGAAGAGGTTATAAACACTGCAAGCTGAGGATCTACTTTAGGCCAAGAAACAACTGAGGGCAAAACATTCACCACTCTCATAACTTCAAAGCAGCACAAGCACAGGAAGCTGAAGATCAGCTTTACCTGCATGACCATCACAGCCTTATTAAAGCTGTGACATCATCTTCCAGCACGGTGTCTGGTTTGTTTTCTTAGTATCTATCTTAAGACCTAACTAATAAGGCTTAAAGGTGTTAAAATGCCAATACTGTAACTGAGGATTTTTCACAACTGCTCCTTCACATAGCTTCAAACCAAAGCAACAAGCACAAAGTGAAAGAATTAAACCCAAAATGGCAAAAATGTGAAAAGTTATTTCGCCAGGCAACGTTAAGCGTTAGCAGCAATCATAGCTACCATTTTGCAAACACCTTATAAGAGCTGAATAAGAAGGTTTTTGGTTTAAATCCGTTCAGCCTCTAAAATAAACCTGAGCCTGACACACACTGAAGGAGATGTTATATTGGCTGACGCATTACGTTTCCAGCCTGTCTGAAATTGACCAGTTAACATTTTCATAGAGCTGCAATGATTAGTTGATTAATCATTTAGTTGATTGACAGAACTTTGTTGGTAATCGTTTCAAGTCATTGTTAATGGTCTACGAGTCAACATATTTCACCATTTTCTGACATTTTAAAAGGCCAAACAGCTGATATATTAATCTAAAAAAAATAATAATAATCAGTTGGTTAATCAATAAAAAAATTTAAAAAAAAAAAAGGAAAAAACAAGTTATTTGCAGACTTCAGCAGCTGTTTATCTGGTTGTTCTATCACAAGAGGTCTGAGAGGGTCCGACCAGACCAACAGAGGACTCGCTGAGAGGGTCCGACCAGACCAACAGAGGACTCGCTGAGAGGGTCCGACCAGACCAACAGAGGACTCGCTGAGAGGGTCCGACCAGACCAACAGAGGACTTGCTGAGAGGGTCCAATCAGACCAACAGAGGACTCGCTGAGAGGGTCCGACCAGACCAACAGAGGACTCACTGAGAGGGTCCGACCAGACCAACAGAGGACTCCCTGAGAGGGTCCGATCAGACCAACAGAGGACTCACTGAGAGGGTCCGACCAGACCAACAGAGGACTTGCTGAGAGGGTCCGACCAGACCAACAGAGGACTCGCTGAGAGGGTCCGATCAGACCAACAGAGGACTCGCTGAGAGGGTCCGACCAGACCAACAGAGGACTCACTGAGAGGGTCCGATCAGATCAGACCAACAGAGGACTCGCTGAGAGGGTCCGACCAGACCAACAGAGGACTCACTGAGAGGGTCCGATCAGATCAGACCAACAGAGGACTCGCTGAGAGGGTCCGACCAGACCAACAGAGGACTCGCTGAGAGGGTCCGATCAGACCAACAGAGGACTCACTGAGAGGGTCCGACCAGACCAACAGAGGACTCGCTGAGAGGGTCCGATCAGACCAACAGAGGACTCACTGAGAGGGTCCGACCAGACCAACAGAGGACTCGCTGAGAGGGTCCGATCAGACCAACAGAGGACTCGCTGAGAGGGTCCGACCAGACCAACAGAGGACTCGCTGAGAGGGTCCGACCAGACCAACAGAGGACTCGCTGAGAGGGTCCGACCAGACCAACAGAGGACTCACTGAGAGGGTCCGATCAGACCAGACCAACAGAGGACTCACTGAGAGGGTCCAATCAGATCAGACCAACAGAGGACTCACTGAGAGGGTCCAATCAGATCAGACCAACAGAGGACTCACTGAGAGGGTCCGACCAGACCAACAGAGGACTCACTGAGAGGGTCCGACCAGACCAACAGAGGACTCACTGAGAGGGTCCGACCAGACCAACAGAGGACTCGCTGAGAGGGTCCGACCAGACCAACAGAGGACTCACTGAGAGGGTCCGACCAGACCAACAGAGGACTCACATGCTTTAATGTCTCTGAAATCCAGCTGGAAAACAAACGGAGCGACTTTAGAACCGAAACCTGGAACATGTTGATGGAGGAACGAGAAGAGGATCAACTCAGCGGCTGTCCGCCAGAGGACCGTTCAGAGAGGACCGGTCAGAGGACCGTTCAGAGGACCGGTCAGAGAGGACCGGTCAGAGGACCGTTCAGAGGACCGTTCAGAGGACCGTTCAGAGGACCGGTCAGAGAGGACCGTTCAGAGGACCGTTCAGAGAGGACCGGTCAGAGGACCGTTCAGAGGACCGGTCAGAGAGGACCGTTCAGAGAGGACCGTTCAGAGGACCGGTCAGAGAGGACCGGTCAGAGGACCGTTCAGAGGACCGGTCAGAGAGGACCGGTCAGAGAGGACCGTTCAGAGGACAACTATCGGTGGGCCAATAAAATACAGCCCCTCAATATCAACGACTTTGAACCATCTCATTATCATCATGATTATAATAATCCCAGATTATCATCATGATTATAATAATCCCAGATTATCAGCAGCACGTGAACCTTTGTTGTCAACGTGGAATCTTCCATCTCGAGCTTGTTTTGAATTGACAACAAAACCGAATATCGGAACATAACAGTGAAACTAATGTCAGATTTCAAACATGTGGATCCTCCCAATTAATCTGTACAAGTTTTATATGTATTAATCTGTGAATGTTTGATATGTATTAATCTGTGAATGTTTTATATTTATTAGATTCTCTAAAAACTTGTAACTGCAGACATTAATCGCGGAACCCTACGCGGTAGCAGGCTAATGCTAACCTAGCGCTGGGTCAACCGTAACTCGACAAATAACGACGGTTATAAGTCGGACATGAATCTCAGCTCAGGTTTGGTCTCCTGACACGTTTCATAAAACATTCTCAGAAACGTTGAACGTCGTCCGAGTAGAGTTCAACGCGCTAATTGTTCCTTCAGCAGACTCGACACGGTCGACGAGCAGCGCTAGCGAGCGTTAGCTTCAACCCGCTCCGGAGCCATCTTACGCACCATGTACCAGGTTCCCAGGATGATGGTCCCGGTTCGGACATGGCAGCACCCGCAACACCTGGTGGTGTACAGTCTGTCTCGACTGGGTTTGAAATGATGCATGTCCTCCACGAGCGTCGGGAGAAACATCGGGACGAGCTGATGGTGGAAGAGAAAACTGTGTGACGGCCACCGCGAACAAAAACAAACACCGGCCGGAAGGGGCGGGGCCGCGGCTCTGAGTGACAGGAGTTTCAACCAATAGCCGTGATGACATTGCAAGCTAAATCCAATCAGCTTCAATCGACTTTGAATTTCCCTTAATGTTCATTCCTCGATTAAATAATCTGTTGATGATACGTTAAACTCTCCTGGGGCCACAAAGGGGAACTGAAGGATAAGAATAAATTGCGCAAATAAATTAATGCCAAATTCATTTGTGAAAATTATACCACGATTACTGCAATCACTTAAATTGCCTACATTAGAAAGCAATTACCTTCATAAGTGACCCCATCTTGAGCCCTCACTCAAAGTGTTAAAACTTGAGGCTTTCAACTAATAAAATGAGTTTACTGTATTATATTGTCACACACACCTTGTAATATAATACATATATACCCTCTCATTGTCATATTCAAATATGAACAGACTTTGCATATACGCTACTGTCGATGTATACAAATGAGATACAGGTTAAAGTTGTTACAAAGCTCTTTTATGAACAATTATGGAATACAAAAATATATGCACATATATGTGGGCAAGATTATGTGTTGTGTTACAGCAACTGGCATTACCCAATCATTGACATTTACATTCAATGTACTATGTACCCCCTATTTTATATCACATGGATTATTAAGATTACTGTAATTGGGAATAACTTTTAGCTTTCCCAGTTGGCCAAATGTTTTTTGTATAATCAAGACTATAGCCAGTATTTTAGAAATGGGGAGGCCATTAGACCTGGATGCAACTTTGATACATCCAAATACACTTGTTAAAGTTTAATACATGAGACATGGTGCAGATATTTTGACCTGTAGGAAAGGCAGAGGCGTTACTAACGACATTAACGATGGCTCTCATCTCTTCAAGTGTCCCAGTAGCCATGATAGTGTGACAGAGTCAACATACACAAAACTGCCATCTGGAAACGGAAAAATCAAGATGGAATTATTTGGGCATTAATGTTATTATTTGTGCCTTTCCCATTGTGAGTTGTCAAAATATCAGTGAAAATAATTTTCTGTCCTGAGAGGAGGTCAAACCTGCCAAAATAATTGAAAGGGCGTTCAGTGCAAAAGAGGTCCTTCAAGGATAAAGTGTTGTTGTTGTTGTTTTTGCCTGCTTTCTCTAAAGGTATAGTTTTTCAAATGGTAATGCTACAAGAATGTGTGCACTAAGCAACAACAGCTGCCACTTTAAAATAATTATATAACAAAGTAATTAATCAAATATTGCATTTTTGTTCATCTTTTAACCACAACCTGAAGTGAATTAAGATCATATACACCACAGGGTCAATTTCACCATTGAAGCTAGAAATAAATGTCAAAATAAACATCAATTTATTCACTGATCATTATTCTGGTAGACTATTTTTATAAACTGATCTTCACAGAATATAACCTCAGTGTCCTCAGTGCTAGCTACTACTATACTCTGTATACGATGAAGCCGTTTCAAATATTAAAAAAAGATAGGCAACTAAAAGGTCACTAAAGAAAGGACTCCTTCATGTTTTATCGTAAATATGAATAAATTATCAATGAATTACAACAGCTATATTCATTAAGTGCAAGAAAATCATTAACTCTTCCCTCCTACAAAACACGAGGAAACTAAGAACTCATTTACATTCGCTGCATGTGCAGGAATTGGCCCAGTAGCATGAAGATATAAAACAAATGTTGGTATGTATGACAGTCTTCAGAGGCGGAGACAGTTAAACAACTTCTTCCGTGTTGTGATGACCTTCATCTGAATCCTTCAGCTGCCCTGGAATGTATCCGTCCTCGTCTTTTTTTTGCCACTTGTAGATTAATATTGCTGCCAGTGTAGCTGCAATTACAACTCCTGTTCCCCCCCCTGCAATAACAGCTGTAAACATAAACACAAATGAGTGATTACAATGCAAATTCACAGTTTACAGCTTTGTCAAATTCAGTATATCATACTTCAAAGTACCTGCAAGGAGTTCTTTGTGCTCCAAGAAACTCTTGTTGTTTGCCAGGATGACAAATTCAGATCCGGTGTCTCCTGCAGGCTCGTGTGTCCCGTCAAAGATCAGGCCTGAGGAACCCTACAACAAAAGAGGAACAGTTACTTTTGTCCTGCTCTGCCACCCACACTAAGAGATGAAGACATAGTGAGACTCATTAAAACAAGTCATATGCCATTCATGGGGAGCATTTTTGTTTCGTGCACCTACATCTGCTGCAAAAATGTGTCCATCTTTCCTGTTGGCTTGGTCCTTAATAACACCCGATGAGACTGCAGTTAGAGAAGATGAAATATGTTGCGAGTACATTTAGAAAAATGTTAAACACAAACAACAGATACTAAAGTGGATCATAAACACTGAATAGTTACTGAACATGTTACTCAGAATTACCCTGTTCTGACCCATCTCCTGAACCAGAACCGGAACTGTCCAGGTCATATCCCGATCCTTCCAAGTCCACCAGAGGGGCAGAAAGCTAGTTTCAGGGAGAAAAATGAATGAGGATATTTAAAGACCACAATGCTGTTTCCTGTCCCATTGTGAGACATAAAAAACATACAAGAAGTGAAGGAAGCTAGTGAAGGTACTTTCCTTAAAGACAGCAATAAAGGAATGAATCATGCCAAAGCTACAAAGTCCCTCTGAGGTGTAACAGCCTCAAATGTACATTGTTGCTGTCAAAGCCAGAGTGACTCAAGAGATCACACGAATAAATCACATGAAATGGTAATATCACTCCATCCTATTGGCAAGTCAATAAAACTTCCAAAAACACAGCTCTTGCAATAAATGCAAGAGAAAGAGCAACATAATTCATCTCATCAGGGAAAAACAGCTTGTCAACATATGTTACCATCAGTTAATTACATGTAATGAACGAATACAACCAGAAATATTGAACACACTGAAACCTTGATATAAACAATGTGTCTCATGAGTGAGACATGTTGTCTTATTGTGGTCTGAACCATCATGTTGTACCCAACAGAACAGCAACAAGGTAATAACCACATTCTTATTCTTAAGCACATGTACCTCCAACCTGCTGTATTTTACTGTACATTTCAACTGCACTACAGTTCACAGCATAATATGCTCCTCTTCTTAAACACAGAGTTTAATTTACAGATTAAGAATTTATACAGAAACCACGTTATAATCAGTGTTATGCCAGAGCCTCAGGCATTAGAAACCCACACTGATCCTCCCAAACATCGATCAAACCCCGGACCTTCATTTTAAATTCTGGTGGAAATTCCAATTTCTCTCAAGATATGAAATATGTCAAGCTGAATTTTGGGGGAAAGTGTAGATAGAAAATAAAGAGGAAGGCATCTAGAAGATATATATTTGATAGGACATTAAACATTTTATGGGAAAATCAGCATGTTATATACCTTAACATAATCAATCATATAGAAAAATTCTGTCGATTTCAGCCTGGAGACTAAAGGGTTAAGCAATTAGATGTTGCAATTTCATAGATTAAAAGCACAGTAGAGTATAAAGCAATAAATGAGTATTTACACTTTTGATACACTTTGGATCATGCCACTTTTAGTAGAGTAACATTTAAAAGGACAAATTGTATGTGTAGCACTGGGCACTGCTTTCACCAACATTGTTGTTGCCAACAATAGAAAAAAAAATATGTTTAAGATAAACAACGAGGCTTACGTGTAAGATTCTGTAATCACGTGACTTTAATCTACAAAATTGGAAGTGTGACATGGACACTTCTGGCTTTGACTGCTCGTACCATCACAGTATTATCGGCTCAAATAAAACATGCCTTGTATAAAATATTGAATGTTGAAAAGCCTTCAACGAAATGAAGAGGAGACGCTGACTAACATCCGGAAGTGCGAAAGGTGAGCACGAGAGAGTCTGAACGTCACAGCTGTTTAAAACGCTTCAACAAGTTCAAAATGACTCACCGACGTGCTGCTCGCAGACATTAACCCCAAAACTAATATCAAAGAAGCTGTCACAGATAACCACATGTTTGATCTGAGTTAATGTCCACTTTATTTTGTCCTCTTCGTCTCACCAGGATCAACGAAGGTGTTTTGATTGAACCTCGAGCCTCTGACGGGACGGGACGGGACGGGACGGGACGGGCTGCAAAGATCCGCCCATCTATAAAACCAGGACATTATGATGTCCTGCTGATAACAGGTAGCACAGCTTAACAACTGACATCCTTAAAATAATAACAATAACAATAACAATAATAATAATTCCACCTGTGGTTTCTCAACATGGGGCTCGGTAACACCTTAGTCTCAGGTGGGACGCAAATAGGTTATCTTGCAAATTGATTATCTTGGTAGTAAACGAGAGAAAACAAATGGATACTATTTGTTACACAAAATTGCATGCAATTTAATTGTTTTCCATTAAATCATTTTAGTTGAACACTTTAAGCGGATAAAAACAGTCTGAGACACCAAAATCCACAAGGCATTGTCGACTACATACTTTGTAGTTTGTGAAACGGGCTCAGGAAGATGTTGGTTCATATTAAGCGCTCACTGACTTCAGAAATAAAATACCACCATGTACTCCGAGTACAATATTCAAGAGTCTGCTTACAAGAAGCATTAAAAGTTATGCAGATTGACCAATTTCACAAAGTTTTAATGTGGTATTTGCATTAATGTAATGTGCTGGGGAAACTTAGTTTTGTATTAGGTCATTTGATGTGTATAAAAGCATATTTTATAAGCTGTGTTTTGGGTTTAGGCTGTAGAATCATAAACTGAAAAGTAAGTATCCTTGTTAAATGCACAAACATACAGTGGGTACGGAAAGTATTCAGACCCCTTTAAATGTTTCACTCTTTGTTTCATTGCAGCCATTTGCTAAAATCAAAAAAAGTTCATTTTATTTCTCATGAATGTACACTCAGCACCCCATCTTGACAGAAAAAAACAGAAATGTAGAAATTTGTGCAAATTTATTAAAGAAAACCTGAAATATCACATGGTCATAAGTATTCAGACCCTTTGCTCAGTATTGAGTAGAAGCACCCTTTTGAGCTCGTACAGCCATGAGTCTTCTTGGGAATGATGCAACAAGCTTTTCACACCTGGATTTGGGGATCCTCTGCCATTCTTCCTTGCAGATCCTCTCCAGTTCCGTCAGGTTGGATGGTGAACGTTGGTGGACAGACATTTTCAGGTCTCTCCAGAGATGCTCCATTGGGTTTAGGTCAGGGCTCTGGCTGGGCCAGTCAAGAATGATCACAGAGTTGTTCTGAAGCCACTCCTTTGTTATTTTAGCTGTGTGCTTCGGGTCATTGTCTTGTTGGAAGGTGAACCTTCGGCCCAGTCTGAGGTCCAGAGCACTCTGGAAGAGGTTTTCTTCCAGGATATCGCTGTACTTGGCTGCATTCATCTTTCCTTCAATTGCAACCGGTCATCCTGTCCCTGCAGCTGAAAAACACCCCCATAGCATGATGCTGCCACCACCATGTTTCACTGTTGGGATTGTATTGGGCAGGTGATGAGCAGTGCCTGGTTTTCTCCACACATACCGCTTAGAATTAACGCCAAAAAGTTCAATCTTGGTCTCATCAGACCAGAGAATCTTATTTCTCATAGTCTGGGAGTCCTTCATGTGTTTTTTGTCAAACTCTATGCGGGCTTTCATATGTCTTGCACTGAGGAGAGGCTTCCGTCGGGCCACTCTGCCATAAAGCCCCGACTGGTGGAGGGCTGCAGTGATAGTTGACTTTGTGGAACTTTCTCCCATCTCCCTACTGCATCTCTGGAGCTCAGCCACAGTGATCTTTGGGTTCTTCTTTACCTCTCTCACCAAGGCTCTTCTCCCACGATTGCTCAGTTTGGCTGGACGGCCAGGTCTAGGAAGAGTTCTGGTCGTCCCAAACTTCTTCCATTTAAGGATTATGGAGGCCACTGTGCTCTTAGGAACCTTGAGTGCTGCAGAAATTATGTTGTAACCTTGGCCAGATCTGTGCCTTGCCACAACTCTGTCTCTGAGCTCCTTGGACAGTTCCTTCGACCTCATGATTCTCATTTGCTCTGACATGCACTGTGAGCTGTAAGGTCTTATATAGACAGGTGTGTGCCTTTCCTAATCAAGTCCAATCAGTTTAATTAAACACAGCTGGACTCCAATGAAGGAGTAGAACCATCTCACGGAGGATCAGAAGAAATGGACAGCATGTGAGTTAAATATGAGTGTCACAGCAAAGGGTCTGAATACTTATGACCATGTGATATTTCAGTTTTTCTTTTTTAATAAATTTGCACAAATTTCTACATTTCTGTTTTTTTCTGTCAACATGGGGTGCTGAGTGTACATTAATGAGAAATAAAATGAACTTTTTTGATTTTAGCAAATGGCTGCAATGAAACAAAGAGTGAAAAATGTAAAGGGGTCTGAATACTTTCCGTACCCACTGTACACTTCATTTCTTCTGAAATGTAGTAAATTACACGTTAACTATTTCCGGCACAGACAGTGGAATTAATTTAATTCCTGTTTCTGAAAACGACTTTAATCGTTACCACAAAATCAAACATGAGAAAAAGCACAACAATGCAGCTCAAATGTTAGAAGAACAGTTTAATCATACATAGTCACAATTCTGCTTCCAAAAATGAGTTTGTTTTCTTCATCTAACATCTGGAAATGTACATAAGGCCACCTGAAAATGTACATGACTTTGACAGTGTGACAAAACTCATATGTTCATATTTATATAATTGACAATATTTTACATTGCTTTTGCTTACAAGGTAGTCGGCTGTTCCAAAATACAGCACTCTTCTGTACAAAAATAATTCTTGTCATATCCTGTGAAGTTTCCATGGTAGCAGAGAGGACTAAATGCAGCCTCATTTTTAGTACAGAGTGTTTTACTTTTCCTTTTTAAACTGTCACACTTCAGAAAGACTATCAACAGTGGATGTTACAGCTTCAGTACAAATAGAGGCTGGCCTTTCACATAACAGATTAAAAACAAAAACCTTGCCAGATTGTGAAGCCATAAAGATTTTTTTTTTTTAAAATAACACTTGATCAAATAAAACTGTATACATTATATTCAAGGGGAAAGGAGTGATGAATATACACACATCTAAATGCACATTTTTGCCTTTTTCTCCCCAAAAAGTGTAAAAGACATCCCATTTACAGCATAAACGTTTACAAATGTACAACTGTACAGACGAAATAAAAGCATCACTACAAATTTAGAGCAAGGCCTGTCAAACACCACGACTAGACATTTTTTTCAGTTAAACTAATAATCTTACACTTATTAACTGCACATATACTACATGTATTCTACAATTCATATGAAGCAAAGAAGCCATCACTACGAGCATTACAGGTGAATTGTATAGCTTTTGATGGCCCCACCAGCCTCCATCAATGCACTTGCATAACCAACCAAAAAGAAAACAAATGTATAAACAAAAACAGAACCATTAAAAAAAAAGGTTCTTTCAACATCCCTTTCTTCAACTTATGCCTCTAGTTCTAGTTCATTTACTGGGATAAACTCCACTCCACAACATTTTTTCTGGACTGCTCTGACCTTCAGGCGGTGGGGGTCCCATCATTGCTGCAAGCCCCCCTAAACCCAAAAGCAACAATTTACTCATACATAAAGATGCTATACATTGCTAAACTATTTCTACGCAAGAGATGATTATTCAGTACATAAAGATACCGTTTTTCTAGGGCAGTGTTCATCTCAAACTACAAGACAGATAAGATGTTACACAAAACATGAAAAAGAAAAAAATCATTCCAAGGATTAAAACCTGTCACAGCATGCCAACGCATACCCCGCTCCCGCCCCCACTATCCCCACAAAAAGCCCCCACCCCCCCTATGGTCATTTCACGTTAAGATTAAACCAGGTCACACGCCCGCTGTACAACCAAACCTCATGCTCTGCTTCTATAAGTTCACGGTAGCGTTTTTCTTGCGTAAACCCCAAGTGATCACCTGGATGAGGGAAAGTAAGACGGCTCAAATGGGGCTCAGCGGATGCAGCCGCTCAGGTTTGCCGGTCTGTAATAGATAGTACCGAAACATCTGGCATACTGCGAGCTGCTGGGGTAAACATACGCTCCCACCAAGTCTGGAATAGGAGGCAAGAAAAAGCCACCATTGGAAAACACTACCCGAGACTAAAGCACCAATCCCCACAGCCAAAGCTAGCAAACCAGTCTTGAAGACCTCTGCGTGACTGTGGCACGTGACACATAGTACTCGCCCGTGGACGGCGGCGTTTATATCCATCCATACTATGTAGTGCTATTCGAAAACTTATCCATCAGCTGCTTTGGCATGGGAAAACACGTTACTGTGCGTGGGATAATATACAAATATAATATTCAATTGCCTGGACTTAATTAGAACAGCTGACATAATAAGTTGTGTTACAAAAACAGATGGAATTGTATTTTAAAAGGATCACTCAGTTTAGCCTTAGAAAGTCACTTGCTGGTGTTAATTGTAAGAATTTTAAATTTCAGCAAATGTGTAATAAGTTTGTTTTTTTCTACAGAGAATTTACAAGGTAAAAAACTAAATGTACAAGATAATATGAAAACCAGTCAAATACATCAATTACATCATTAACAATGGGCTTGTGCTTTACCCAGGAGAAGAAAACAAAACAAAACAAAAGAAAAAAAAACAGCCTGCTGACTGCGAGTCCCCTGGGGGCCACGCTGGGGGCCACGCTGGGGGCCACGCTGGGGGCCACGCTGGGGGCCACGCTGGGGGCCACGCTGGGGGCCACGCTGGGGGCCTGCATCAGGGGTGGCAGAGTGGCAGGGGTCAGTTGTCACAGCGTTCTTAGGTGAAGTTGACTTGTCTTTTTTCTCTTCTTTTTTTTTTGGTAATTCCCCCCAAAAATGGGATGACAGAGGGCGTCGAAGGCTAACCTCTATGGCTAAGGAGCATCTCTCACAGAACAGGGGGGGTTTGGGGCTCCTACTTCCTCCACTTCTTCAGGGGAACGTGACTCAACGCGACTACATGAGGCCATTCGTGGGGCCACCGATGGGACCCAGTTCCGATCCGCTCTTCATGTAGTACTTTTCGAGCTTGGCCAGAATGTGCTTCCCGTAGGTGTACTTGCGCAAAGTGGCAATGTGAGGCCGGATCTAAGAAAGACGAGAAGGTCAGCAAATTCAAGTCAATCTGGCCTCATCTGAAAAGGCTGACTTGAATTTATATCAACACATCTGAGAGGCAAAATATGAAACATCTGTGTTTGAAAACAACCTGTAACTTTTGAAAAGGTTAGTGATGGACTCACCTTGTGCATGATGATTTTACGCTGAGCAGGTTCTGCCATGTCAATCATTCTTTGGACGACGTAGTTGGCGTACTGGTCCTTCATCATGGTGTACAAGGCGCTGTGGGGCCCGTCTTTCTGGCAGCACACTTCGTCAATCAGCAGAGCTCTCTCTGCACGCGAAGAGTGGATCACACACTTCTCCACGACATTACTGAGGAAAAACAAGCTACGGTTACTCACCAGTTCAGAACTGAGCGGACGGAGTCAAAGAGATGGCCGGTCAGGGACGATGATTAATATCAGTGTTCCTACCAGATAACCAAGAGTGCCGTTCCTTTGTTTAGTAATACGATTTTGTGTGTTGTATTTGGGACCTGACATGGAGTGTGTATAAACTAATGAGAACACAAGGCATATTGGAAATACATCTTTGTTCCTTTTTTGATGTTTACGGAGGAGCGGCAGGGCAACGGCAGGACTTAAAGCCGTATGACAAAGATTAGGGGGAACCCAAACAAAATGAGGTGTCCTGTAATCCAAGTTAATTAGATCAGTTGATATGATTGTGTACAATTTACTTGTTCATTGTTGGTGTTTGTGACCTTTACACTGCACATTTTACCTACAAAAAAAAAAAATTCAGTTTAACTAATTTGTTATGAGAGAATTAAATTCAGGTAGTAAAAAATGTAAAATGTCCCAGAGTTTTAAGACCATTTTAAATACGAGTAATACTAATTTGCCTCTTCGCACAGACCCTGGGAACATGTCGTGTCGTGTCATGCCATACTGACTCATAACACCGTTCACCTGCTTGTTACCTTAAGCCTGTCAGGTAGGTAGGTAGGTAGGTATGGTAGGTAGGTATTTACTTTATTAATCACCGAGGGGAAATTTTTTCGCTACAGCACGTCATGTGCTTGTGGTCAACTTGGAGTACGTCATAACATTGTTGCACGTGTCGTATTAAAGTTTCTGGTTACAGTGTTAGGGATACTAAAATTTGTAGCAACATATAGTCGAGTCTGCTATGTAATACATAAATAAATGATTGTGTATGGATTCATGAAACATCTGTAAGCATATACAGGTAAAAGGTTGTCCTCGACAAAATCAGCTTCTCTCCCAGGACATGAAAACTTACCTTGCAAATTTATGCTGGCTCAGAAGAAGAACCTTCCCGCGAACCTCCGCCACTATCTTGCTCTTGTCTTCTGGCCTGCCGTGTTCCAACACGTGCTGAATGACGTAGTTACCGTACTGATCCTGCAGGAGGCAGCGGAGGGGTAATACCAGAGTAAAGCCATTTCAACAGTTACACTATTGAGCATAAAGAATCAATGAGACACCCTTTAATCTGATTGATACTCATGCACTAGTTTCACCACTGGTCTTAATTGGTGCGAGATAATCATGCATCTCTACGACGAAAAGCCGACGAATGAGTGACACCCCCACTTGTAGTGTTGCAAATACCCTTACGCCATCACTGCGGAAGGTCAGACAAAAGAGATGCTGCTGGTTTGGAGCGTTGTTGACCAGACAACACAACCAATAGCATCTTTGCCCCTTCAGAAATGGGTGATAGACAGTTATGGGTGTAATTTTAGTGTGACAAGGTGGAGACAAGAACTCACCTGACCAAGCAACAAATAACAGCATTCAATTGTCAATCTTGTTAAATAGGTAATGTGATCTCCACCTTTACTTTAAAGTATTTGCCGACAAATCCTTTTCCTGTCAATCTGTTTTAACAAGAACCAGCATTATGCTGCTCTTGGACCGTAAGGTGAAGTGCTTTAAGCACTACTTATTATCAATTTGTTTGTCCAATGAGTTTCAAAGTCAGAAAACTTTTATCAAACAATTACAATTTCAGTGAAATGAAGCCAAAAAGAGAAAAACAGATTGATCAGAAAACGCTGCAGGCAAAAGAGGGCTCATCAGCCAGCAGATAAGACTTGTGAATCCTCGGTGGCATAAAGCAAGAGTGGGGTAAAGGCAGGAAGAGGCGGCTCAGTGGGTTAGGAAAGGCCTGTAAAAGTTCAGAGTTGGACAGCTATCTAAATGTTAAATTAGATTCTTTACAGAAGAAAAGATATATTAAAAAAAAAAAAAAAAAAAAGAAGAGGAAAGAGGAAGGGAGCACGGGGACATCTGCGAGAGAGGCAAATTGCTCTGACCTTGAACAGTGCATCACGGGACACTGTATAATATGTTTTGGGTGTCATCTCCAATGATACGCCTTGATATTTCTAGATGGAATAAGTGAGGGGGCAGGGTGGATGTTTAAATAATCACATATGCCAGATGTAATGACAGCTAACAGTACAATTACATTCATCCTTACACTTTACACTTAGCAGACCACAACTACACAGGAACAATGACAGGCTAAAAATATGAAATGTTCAAACATGAAGGAGACATGCAAATACACGAAACACATCTCAACAGTGAGCAGTCACATCTAGGAAACATTAAAATTACATCTGTAATCAGTGTGGGTTTTGAAATGGCAGACAGACAGATGTGCTCACCTGGCCCAGCTGTTCAGAGTGCTGATGCAGCTCCTCCAGAATGGGCAGAGTTTGCTCCTGGGTGCAGTGCTCCAAAATCCTTTGGATAACTCTGCAGCCATAGGGATGTGTGGAAAGCACAAACACCTGCAAAATGAGGTAAAAGCGAGAACAGATCAATACAGAGGCAGTTTCACAGCAACTACAATAATAGTGCTGCACTGAACTGGATTAAAGGGGAACCTGATGATGCACCTCATCTCCATTTTTAGCCTCAGACTGATTCTTTTATTAGAAAACCTTTTATGTCAACAACACTAAAGAACTATCAAACAAACGGTACATAAGGACAACAAGTTAAAACTAAATAGGCAAGAAAACAACATAAACCAAAGTGAATTTAGATACAGGAATAATGAATAATAATTTCAATTTCCACTTCCGACTGCTCAAATGTAGGTTATCAAAACAATTACTCGCACTGGAGCCATTTCTCATAATGACAAACCCACCTGTCCCTGGAAGGCATCAATAATGAACTGAAGCGCCTGAGGCTGGACGCATTCAATGCACTTCTGCACCACATGGTTCCCATTCTGGTCCTTCACGCACTTCAACACGTGGCCGTCCAGCTCACGGACAATGTCGCTCTGAAAGGAAGAGATTAGGCAATGGAGGTGAAATTGTCACCGTGTTTTAATTGAATGTTTTAAAAATGTTGGATTGATGAGACACCGAAAAGTAACAACTGTTAAAAAGTAGTGAAATCTCACTTACAATTACCTGCTGGTCTGAGGAAATGGACTCCAAGGCTTTTTGAATGACCCTGCAACCATACATCTGCAAAGCCAGCGGGAGGACGTGCCCACGAATACGTGTTGCCAAAGCCAGCTTCTGATCTGCACTTCCAAACTGCATGACACCAAACACAAAACATTTTGCATACATGCTGAAGAAAGTAAGCTCTTTTATAGTATATATTGTGCGTTAGAGAAAAGGTACTAGGACAAAATATTAAAGAGTCCCAACCTCAAAGAACTTTTGGATGACATAGTTCCCAAATACATCAGTCATCAGTTGGTATGCTGCTTGCAGAATCTCTCCAAACACCATCTGCCTCTCAGCAGGAGTGGCCCTCTCTAGCTTCTGTTGGATGAATCTAGAAGGACGAGATCGCAACAAAGGGTTGAGAGAGAATAAAGAAATAAGTCAGATTTCAGTTCAACACAATTTACGCTTTTAGTAAGTTTAACATTTTGTGAGATCTAAAACTTGGAGATTCGATACTAAAGTGGCATTTTTAATCCAGAAAGCAGATCGGTTACCTGGATCCATGCTGGTCTTGAGAGAACTCAACCATGTGTCCCGGCAGGTCACGAAGTTGAAGGTTCGGGAAGCGGTTGTTCCTAAAGTCTTCCAGTAGGCGGCTGCGTCCGGACGGCATGACATCAGAGCGACTGTAGCGGGGCCGAGAGGGAGGGAACAGCTGGCTGCTGGAATTGAACAGACTGGACGTGCCACCGGTGCTCCGGTATTTGGCTTCAGCTCCAGGAGCTGCAGAAATGTAACGCCCGCTGCCATTTGTCAGGCCACCTGGATTGCACAGTGATACACATTATGATAGGACATTGTTGTGATTTTCAATAAAATGTCAAATATAACAGGACATTTTTTGTGGTCCTGAATAGTGAGTGAACCCAAATAAATTTAACATTCAAACTGACAACATAATGTTACCATTAAAATATGTGCTCTCAAATCAATTTCAAAGTGAGGGACGGGGAACAAAATCAACCCGACGAGGCTCTGTGTAAAAGTACATTTCCTCCTCTATGATGAATAAATGAATAGTGGTACGGTATGTGCACAGATATTGACACTTGAAAGTTGTTTTCACATTCATCAAATGAGGGAGTAAAGGTTCTCTATGCTCACCTAAAATCTGAGTTTAAGACAAAGACAAGTATGGCTGTAGGACTCACGTGTTGAGCAAACCTAATTGTGGTCAGAAATCCAACGTACACAAGGATGATGTGGAAAGTTATACCCTGAGCACACATATATTGCGATTTTTTTTAATTTTTTTTTACTAATACTGAATATTACATATACAAAGATTTCTTAAAGGAGGAGGAGGAGGAGTAGTACATGTCATTAAAAAAAAAAAAAATCGTAACTGGGTAATTCAACTTTGTGGTGTTTTGGAAATCGGCCATAAACCATGTTTGTTAGGGATCTTTAAGCTTACCTAGATGAAGGCTGGAAGTGGATCCATGAGAGGAGGGCAGAGAAGGTGGAGGAGTTAGTGGGGAGTGACCTGGTGTCAGGCCAATGGGGCTTGGTGAAGAGGAGTAACCCAGGCTGTTGTAAAACGGCTGGCCAATGGGAGTTAAACTGCTGCCACCGCGTTTGTATAGGTCAGAACTTGCCAACAGGGAGTCCCTGCGAGATACACTGCTACTGGTAGAGCTGGATACTGCAAGAAAGATCATCAAGAACCAGTTTAAGAAAGGCGCAATGTAATCTGCGAACCAAAATATATTAAGATAGTAATCAGAGAAACTTAAAAAAACCAAAACTGTGTCTTTCTTTACGTAGTTTGTAGATTAACCACTGACCAGAAGAACCAAAGCCTCCAAGAGCAGAGGCCAGGCCGACACCCAGAGAACCGCCAGTGCTGCTGAAGCCCAGGGACGAGCTTTGTGGTGGAGGGGCAGCAGAAGTGTGTGAGAAAAGGGAGCTGCTCTGGGAGGTGTTCGGGACAGATCCAGAGCCGTAGAATGAGCTGGAGGGCAGGCCACTGCTGGGTGGGGGAGCCTGCTGCTGCTGCTGCTGCTGCTGGGGCTGAGGCATTGAGCGGTACATGCCGTTGGCTGGAGGACCAGACATGTTGTTACCGGAGCCAGATGCAGACGCTGCTGCTGCGGCTGATGGAGAGAAGGGAAGAGTGTGAGGTAGGTGAGATAAGGGGTACGACTCAAGGAAGAGGAGGGAGGAGTGGATGGGTGTCATTCCCAAGTTTTAAATCCTTAAATTGATTGAATGGCTACAGATGGGATTTGAAATATTAATGATTCCCAGCATCCACAAAATTATCTATAATGCACTAGATTAGTTCTTACCAGCCTGTGCTGCGGCAGGGTTGATAAGGAGAGGGGTCTGGACTAGACGAACAGGCCCACCAAGACCAGTTCGGGCACCGGGGCCCATCACCAGGGCTCCAGTCTGGTCATAGTAGGCTGCAGGCGCCAATACCTGATAACCTGAGGCGAGAGGGATCAAGAGCAGTCAGTACTTACAGATGACTACATTACTAATATTACTATACAATAAATTTCAAACAGATGACTACATTACTTCTCAATATCTTTAAAAATTCCTTTCTGGATGGAGGATTGGGAATTGAATTGAGGATGATTGTGTCAAATGTTATAAATAAAAATAAATGTAAGTAAATTGAAAAAAAAAACCCACAAAAAATACCTAACATCAAACAATAAAGATAATTTGGCTGTTACTGTCTTTGGCTAAATTGTGGTATGGTGGTTGTATGAAGTCTTCTACTAACCGGACATTCCTGCATATGCCAATGCAGGATTTGCAGCAGCTGCTGCAGCTAAAGATTCCTGCTGACTCTGTTGGCCTTGTCCAGGCGTAAGAGGTCGCTGGTTGTTTCCCGTGCGCATCACCTTGAGAAAATGGTAAAGATACGATCACACCAACACTGCATTGTACAGCAACAAAAGTCATCAGGTGTATTCTGCAATCAGTGCCTCTCTCAACTTGGTTTTAAAACATTTTTTGTAAATACATGTGACTAAATGAGGAACAGCTCATGTGCTTCACCAGAAAAGTCTGTTTGGCTTGTTCAGATTTAACAGTTGCCTGGCAACATAAACAAACAACCTGAGAACAATTACCACATTTTGAATGTAACTGACGGGTGCACAAGAATAATGTGAAATATATTTTTTTTCCAATCAAGACTACTCACTTTGAACCCAAAGATACAAAGACAAAACTATTCTAAATTTAACAAATATTTTGAGTATTCATGGGCCCTTCTGTTTTTTTGTTTTTTTTTTGCATGAGAGAACATGGTCTTCACATACATTATAAAAAGTTTTACTAAAAAAGCACCCTGAAGCACAACATTCATATAAAATCACACAGGGTAAGATGATAAATGAAAACAATATTTCAACTTGGACAAAATTTGTGAGAAAGCGGCTGGGTTAAATACGTAAACCATTCCTACCTGCTGTTGGCCAGGTCCTGGTCCCTGATTGGATGCTTGCTGATTAGCTGAGTGATTGGCAGAAGATGCAGCCTGTTGTTGGAATAAATTGGCTGGGTACACACCCCAAGGAACACCATAGTACTGCGGTGGAACAACTGTGGGGCCTGAGAGAAAGATTTGTTACATTTTACACAACAGATTAAAAAGAGAAGGTTTCCCAGAACTTGGCACATTAGCTTCATGAGTGAAAAAGGTGTGTTGTGCATGTGCTGTATGATCACCTGCAAGCGTGGCTGCTGCTGCCAGCCCAGCGGCAGTATAGGGGTCAGTTCCAGGGGGGCCAGCATTAATAATGTAAGGATTTGGCACAAATGCAGGAGCAAGGCCAGCTGAGTAAAATGAGGAAGAGTAAAGTCATTCAAATTTTCATATCAAATCTCATTTAAAAGCCAATGCAACTCAAACAGATAGAGACAACTTAAGACACAAAGTAGTTTAAATGTATTACATGACACACTGTACTACACAAAGAGCCTGTCTTACCGAGATGTTGCTGCTGAGCTGCAGCCAGGGCGTATTGTTGTTGCTGAGCTGCAGTGAGCTGCTGAACAGTCAGGGCATTAGATCTCTGGAACAACTGTAAAAACAACAACAACAACAAACAACATACCAAATAAAAAACCACAACCTATTGGACAATCTTATAGTTGTATATTAAATAAATTTTGTGCTTCAACATACCTGCTGCTGAGAGCTGTAGTCAAACAATCCAACTGGAGTCCCGGAAGAGTCCACCTGAATCTGGTTCCCTGCATAATCAAACTGTAAGGACTCCACACCGGCTTGCTGCTCCATACCTCCCATGTTCTGGGCCTCCTGGTTCTGGAAGTCCTCAGCTTGGACCTTGTTTTGGGCGGGGTGCTGTTGTTGGAGGACATGGGGGTGGTGCTGTCCCATCATCTCTAAACCTGTCTGATTGGGACCCATCCTCTCCACAGCCTCAGTAGGAGAAGCTTGACGGCTTCCAGGGGTTGGACTGGGAAGCAAAGAATTTAAGCATCAGCATGTAAACCATATTCATACAAAAATTAGCCTCACACAGGAAGTCTAGCTACGCCAATGAGACTATAAGCCTTTGCATGTAGATTTCCCAACTCAGTTGGACTTTTTCAATATGTCTAGGCTTCATTGTTTTGAACTACAATGCTAAAATGTGCCAAAATGTGTCAGAGTTCAGTTATGTAAAAGAGCTGGTACAGAAAAGGGGATAAAAAAACCAAAACAAAGTTACAGCTCAGAGTTTCAATTGAAAGGCACCATAGTTATAAAGCATTAAACAACTTCCATCTGTTCTCTTTATGTTACTGTAAAAGGAAGACCTACTTGAAATCTTTGCAGTCTCTGTCCATGCCGTTTAGTAGACCTCTTCCATTGGCTTTTGCAGCATCACTCTCCTCTCCCACCTTCATCTCTGGGCTCTTGTCTTCTTCAAAGGGAGAGACCTTCTCTTGTGCATCACTCTTCTCTCTCCCATCCTGGTCAGCATCTCCTCCGCCCTGTATTCATGAAAAAAGACCAAGTAAGACTATCGACCAAACTTGAGGATGAAGTTAGAATATGCCAGGCAAAGAGAGGACTGACTTACATAGCCACCATTTCTGTAGCGACCATCCATCTTGTCACCGGGAGAGGAGCTCAGGACGTACTCCACCATGCTCACCCCCAAGCCTCCGCCTTCTGAGCGAGGTGAAAGCACAGAATTCGCGTCACCATTCCCATGGAAACCCTGGCCTGGTCGCCGCTGTACCATGATCGGCTGAGACACTGAATGATCTGAATGAAAAGCCGTAATCAAATACAGTGGTAAGAGAGGTGAACCCTGTGCAGTTATCTGATGCATTCATAGGTCATAAAATGACATCTGATTTTCATCCGAGTCTAAAGTAAAGACAAACATGGCTTAAGTTAACAACAACAACAACAATTGAATTAATTGGTGTCTTAATGGAACACATCCATTAACCATTCAGTGCAGGTGGAAAAAGTAAGTGAATCCTTAGATGTACTGAGGAGTGGCAGCAATATTCTCAAATGCTTTCTGTAGCTGTGCATCAAGCTGCACAACATTCAGGAGGAAGTTTGGACCGTTCGTTCTTCCTGGACAACTTCAACCCAACATTATTCTTGGGATGTTTGGTGTAAACAGCTCTTGACGTAATTCAACACCAAATCGATTGGGTTACGGACTGGGCTCTTAGGAATTTATTTTCCCTTGATGATGGCAAGATGTCCAAATCCAGAAGCAGCCCAACATCATGATGCTCCCACCAACGTACTTCACCTATTGAATGATGCTGCTTTTAACGCCCTATCTGACCACAACTCTGATCAAGATCTGACCAATGTATACATACATGTACATCATTATAAAGAGTGTACTTACTTTTTCTCTCTCCACTGTATCTAAATAGTTCCAACAATATAAATATAAATATATATATATTTTTTTTAAAGGTATATCTGGGTAAAAACCAGGTTACATAAAGGCAACCATGCAACCTATGGGTTATTCCCAATTAACAAACTGGAATAAATTCCATTTAGCAAAACTAAATAATAAATCCTTTAGAAAAAAAACAAGTTAAATGGATATTGACAAAGATATAGAAGATACTTACGAGATGATCCCCATGCGTTGTCCCTCCACTCCTCTCCAAGAAGCATCCCTTTCCTTCCATCCTTGGCCAACTCATCAGAATCCCAGAGCTTCTTCGCTGGCAAAAGCTATATAAAAAAAAACAAAAAAAAAACATACACATTTGTATTTTCTCAGCAATTCTAACAATACTGCATGACATAGTTCTATGTGGTATTTAAAATACACCACTATTAAAAACTAGAGGTGTGGACTTCGATATACAACTTCCCCAGTCTGATCTGCGCAGTAATCCAGTGGATTACTACCAGAATAATCTCCATGTCCACATACTCGCAGTTAGAACCAAAATTTTAAGTTCCGCCCACAACGTTTTGGCAAAACACTGGTCTTCGTGTCGGCTGTAGCATGTGTAAAGCTGGGCCGAAACTTTGTGAATGGCATTCAATCTCACTGTCAACTCACACTGTTCTAATTGGTTTTACTGAATGCAAGCGTGAAGCTCCCAGGTAGTTTGGTCCAGTGAAATTTCCAATAAAGTTGAGGGCTGTCAACCAAACATTATATGCCTATGGTTGTCATTATTCAACTTTCTCAGTCCTGTGTGATGACTAGTCCACTATTGGATTTATTAGCTTTAACCAAGAGCAACTACTAGTCTAACAGGTCAATCTTTAGTCGGGGGCAGCAATAATATGTTCTCCGAAACACAGATACAGATGTGTAAAAGGCACTTTTCATGCCAACGTATATTCAACTTGACTGAACACTGTACAAGAGTGTGGAAAAAGACTAATACCAGGGAAGAAAATCTCTTACCTCTCCCATCCCCCTTGATTCTAAAGCAAGAGCTTGAAAGTCATAGTTCATCTCATCCGCAGCACGGACCTGAGACAAAGGAAAGAAAAAGGTTTTTGAGATACAATTCATGAACTAGATTTAATTTAACATTATTTGAATAAAAATCCTAGACTGTAAATAGAATGCTATAAAGGGACTTGTTACAAGGCCACGAGACAGGCAATTCAAATTATTTTGATTAGTTTTACATTAATTAACATGTTGGTTTTGTGAAATAAAAAGAGCCTGATATGAAATATGGCCAATGCATCATTTCACATGGTCGATCAGACAAGGAAAGACTTTTACTCAGTACAGGAACATTTTACATAGGATTTCAAAGTGAACAGTCCCGATTGTAAGAGCGTGTGAAATATAAAAGGTGTTCACTCTGACTTTACTATTAAAGTGTTTTCATCACCTGCAACGCAAAAAGAAAAGAAAAAGAGAGCAGTAAAGTTGTAATTTTCTGGACAAGAAAAGCTCCCTCTAAGTAAGCATCTTTCTTTTCATCAAGCTAAGCAACAACACTATGCCCACTCAACTGTGTACATGGAGACTGTTGAGCAAAGGTCTCCGACATGCTTGGGGAATGGGGACCCAACAAACAAACGGAACAGGGACCTTTGCACAGTTACTGGATCCAAACAAAGAAATCTAAAACACACAATTTGCACAAACCCCAAATGAAGATTTGTAAAGTGAGGATTAACCTTGTTGCTCTGTAGGGAAAATTCATGAAACTGAATACTTTGTGAGCTCATTTAAAACATTTTTTTTCCCGACAAGTTAGCAACCAGAATATCACAGAAGATTGTGTTTTTTTTTTTTGCAGTGATGCTTTGTACCCAGAAGATCCAAGCTTCAAATATTATAATCAGTTGGGGCCTTTTTGTAAATAGTTTACTGGTGTTACAAGATAGGTGAAGTGGGTGTATTGCTTATAAGAAGATCAAATCTAATCCAGGAAGTCCGGTCTGAGTAAAAAAAAAACATCCAGATTTTTTGTATTATCAGATGCCAAAATACTGCGCAACAGTTTATAATTCTGTCAGAGAGCATACTACAACTGTGGGTCTGTTATCATGGTGAGACTCACACCCCTGCTGTGCTGACACAATGACCAAAGCCCTCCGATCAAGGATTTGTGGCTGTAAAGGAGGAGGTTGCAGTAATCTAATGCAATGCTATTGTTTTCTTAACAAAACCTTGTGATGAACTGGGGATCTGTCCAGTGTGTACTCCACCTCTCACCAAGTGTGTGCTGGGATAAATGACTTTGAATGGTGTGTGTATATATGCGGCACTAAAATGTGCCATCATTATTTAAAGACCTTTCAGCTTTGTTTTTTCTGCTCTGAGGAGTGAGTAAGCTCGAGTAAAGAAACAAGAGGATCCAACACAGGAAGTCTTTGGAAGATAAAGGCACTTACTCTGATGTTTGCATTTTCAATATTTTGTGTCCCATTTCATCTTGTAAAATTTGAATAAATTAATCTAGATGATTTAACTTAAACCGTAATTATCATAGCGGTTATTGATTGGTCAAACACAACATCTTAAACGAGTCGATGCTCTGGAGCAGGTGCAAATCCATTAACAAGGTATCAAGCGGAGTTCAATTTAGAATTAGCACGTTCTTGAATTCATGTTCATTTAGATTTTCTTCATTTGGCAGTACCTCAACATCTGTTGGAACAGTCCTAACTTGTGAACATGTACCCACAGAAAGCACACAGGTTATTCATGTTTTGTTTTGATCGCCCCAGAAGCAAAACAAACAAAAGCTCACAAGTCCTCTGTCAAACCACCACTGACAAAGTATTACAAGTGAACAAAAAACAACTGGTTTAATAATTGATACAACATTCAGTGAAACTTGGTGGGGGCTTTGGGATGAATGTCTGTCCATCTAACCTGCACCACATTAAATATCATTGCAATGGCTGGTCTCCCGATTAGACCAATTTACCTGATCAACATGATTGGCATCTCCAGTTGGCCAGCGATGCTTGCTGGGTGTACAACCCACAAGCTGCTCTCCAGGCTGCCTCTGAAAGAAGTATCCGACCGTGGCGTCATCCTGAGATCTTCCACTCAGCGGAGGCTGCGGGGTACCTGGGGTAGGGTTAGCGCCCCTGTCCATGCCCTGTAAATGTGGTCCTCCAGGAACCTGCCCAGCTCCACCAACCGTAGTTAGGGGCACGCCGCCATGAACTCGGACAACCCCGGACTCGGGAGCACCGTTTGCATGCAGCATCCCAACTCTTGTCTCCTGCCAGGCCACGTCATTCATACCTAGGATGCTGCATGGAACGCTCATTCCACGGGAAAGCCTAAAAAAACAAAACATGATTATTTAGACAAGTAGGCGTCACTCAAGTTGACCAGTATTGAGTTTAGAAACACAAATATATAGTCTTTTTTTTCTTCTTTTTTTAAAGATATAGGCTTTTTCTGCTGTGTTTACTATATATCTATATCTATATATATATAAGAATGACTGAATAGTCTACTAGTCTACTGCAGCTCCTCTATGACACAGAACAGTCAGTTATTTGATTAAAATGTCTTTTTATAACTGTGTGAATCTTTGTGGGAACAACATGAGGTTTCTGTAATGAAAGCTTCAATGTTCAGTATGTGACCATGGTCGCCTTTAAACTCCTCCGGGAGTCTGTAAACAAACCCTGTAAACAAACTCTGTAAACAAGCCCTGTAAACAAACCCTGTAAACAAACCCTGTAAACAAACCCTGTAAACAAACCCTGTAAACAAACCCTGTAAACAAACCCTGTTTTGAAGGAGAACCGATGAAAAGGAGGAACTCCTTCATCTAAACGGAACAATTGAATTCTTCACTGGGACTCGACTAACTCCGAGATGCTAACTAACTCCTAGATGTTAACTAACTCCAAGATAATAACTAACTCCAAGATGTTAACTAATTCCCGAGATGTTAACTAACTAACTCCGCGATACTAACTAGCTAACTCCGATATGTTAACTAATTCCCGAGATGTTAACTAACTAACTCCGATATACTAACTAACTCCGAGATGCTAACTAACTCCGAGATGTTAACTAACTCCGCGATACTAACTAACTCCAAGATGTTAACTAATTCCCGAGATGTTAACTAACTAACTCCGCAATACTAACTAGCTAACTCCGAGATGTTAACTAACTAACTAACTAACTCGGAGTTATTCTGACTTTATATTTACTCGCTCGAAGACTTTGAAGTCGAACCGGAAGTGACGTGAAGTTTCCTGATGAAACGGAACAAAACGATTAATGGCCGTCGTTAGCTCAGGAGCAACACGGCTAGCTGGTTAGCATAAGGCTAACGCTACGATGATGATTAAACAGTTCAATAAACACACATATAAACACACTCACATAAACACACATAAACATAAACATACATAAACATAAACACAAACACACATAAACACAAACACATATAAACACACACGCGCTGTTCCGGCTAACAGGCTGCTCATTGTGTGCTAGCCTGACCAGCTAACCGAGTCCGCTGCTAACGAGTGAGCTAACGTTAGCTAACCTGTTTAACGGGATCTCTGCGCAGATGTTCAGACTGAAGCTTCGAGTCGAGCAGGTCGGAACTCTGGGGGACATTCAAGTCTTCAAGTCTGAATGTCTTCAAGTCTGAATGTCTTCCCGTCACATCAACACATGCTAGCTAACGTTCGTCCACGGCAATGATCACGATCTCCGGAGCTAACCGCTAATGCTACCAGCTAATGCTAACCGCTAATGCTACCAGCTAACGCTACCAGCTAACGCTACCAGCTAACGCTCCGCAGCGGGCCTGTTGTTTGTTGTGAGTCGGTGAAACATCGAAGTCAAATCCGCGGATTCGTTCCCGTTTGGCAGCAAACACGTGAACTTCCACATCCGGCGGAACGAATCAGGTTCTCCGCTCGAATTACAACATTTTCTGAACACGACGAGCCAAATAAAACCACGAAGGCTAACGGAGGAGCTAACAGGCGCTGGCGGCCAAGTTGTGTGTAACATCAACCAAACACTCGGAACAACAGAACAACATGGCTCCTCCAGCTCCTCCAGCTCCTCTCAGCTCCTCCAGCTCCTCCAGCTCCTCCGAGCTCCTCCGAGCTCCTCCAGCTCCTCTAGCTCCTCCAGCTCCTCCAGAGGGGCCCGAGCCCACAAACAAAAGAGGAAACACTCACACCGCCTTCAAATCACTCGTTCAAAGCTTCGACCGAGAACAAATAAAGAGGAGATCTGTGAGGAGGAGATCAGTGAGGAGGAGGTCTGTGAAGAGGAGGACTCACGCGTCGTCGTGTGGAGGTCTCTGCTGAAACACGCCGTCACCGACTCGGTCTTGTTTGTTTCCTCGGAGAGAGAGCGCGCTGGTCCGGGGAGCCGCTCCGTGTCTCCGCCGCTGCTGCTGCCCCCTGCTGGAAGCACCGGGAACTGCGCGGCCGTGCGGAGGACCGCGTCGGTGAAACGAGCCTTTCTTTTGTACACAAAACACAACTCCGCTTATTGTTTCCAGCATCCGATATATGTGATCAAGGAGCCGGGGGACCTGGACACGTGTTTGTTTGAATGGACGTTTATTGGAACACGCGCTCATTCATTTGTGAGGACGAAGCAGAAACACACGTAGAAAAGGCTAAAATAATGTTTCGGTTATGGGATGTATTTTAAGGACAAAGGCTTAAATAGGAGGAGTGGTTAAAATCAGAATTACACAAAAACGCCGCGTAAGACATCATCATGCAGGGAGAACTGGTTGATTTGGGCTGATCCTGGATCGGGTGGGTCCTCGTGGTCCATGGCCCTCCTACATAAGGAAACCCGATGAGATCCAATCACCTCTTCCTTTACAAACTGTGATCTCACCTCCCTATTTCCGATTGGATTGCTATATTTAGGAAACCACCCTGCGCTTTATAAAGAGATCGCAGTGGTTCCTGGTAAAGGTTCTGGAGTTGTTAGAGGGGTTCGGCTTGTCGGACAAGTATGTCCAGTGTCATTGAGCGTATAAAAGCAAAGGGAGAGGACACATCTTTGTTTTGGATGTAACATTTGAAGGAGCGATAGAGGAAAGGCAGGAATGGCAGACATACGGAAGAAACTTGTCGTGGTGGGGGACGGCGCATGTGGAAAAACATGTCTCCTGATTGTCTTCAGCAAAGACGAGTTTCCTGAGGTGTACGTCCCGACTGTTTTTGAGACATACGTGGCGGATATCGAAGTGGAAAACAAGCAAGTCCAGCTCGCTTTGTGGGACACAGCTGGACAGGAGGACTACGACCGGCTGCGCCCACTCTCCTATCCGGACACCGATGTCATTCTCATGTGCTTCTCCGTGGACAGCCCCGACTCGTTGGAAAACATCCCTGAGAAGTGGGTCCCTGAAGTGAAGCACTTTTGCCCGAATGTGCCCATCATATTAGTGGCCAACAAGAAAGATCTGCGCAACGACGAGAACGTAAAGAACGAGTTGTCTCGGTTAAAGCTGGAGCCGGTGAAAGCAGAGGATGGCCGGGCCATGGCCATGCGCATTGGCGCATATGACTATCTGGAGTGCTCTGCTAAAACCAAGGATGGCATCTGGGAAGTATTCGAAACGGCAACACGGGCAGCTTTGCAAAAACGAACAACACCATCAGGTGGTTGTCTCAAATGCTGTGTTTTGATGTGAACTGACTTGTCTGCAGGGCCGTGACGCACAGACAGGATGCTTCCTCCGCCTGGGACAGTGTCTGGACATGTGTGGGCAGTGACCACAGTGTGGACACTCCCTAGTAACCATGGTTGCTTGAACCTAAACCAAAACGAATGACTGCAAATACGTTTTCAACGCACTCGAATATCATCTGATATCGACGTGTGTGTGAAATGCTCCGGTTACAGCATGTCCTTTGTGGGTCACATGATGCCAGTCTGACTGCTGGTGGAGGGGTAAAAAGGACACATTTCACTGGGCGCCCCCTCTCGCGTTGACACGGCCTTTCCACAGGCCTGCTTGCCAGCCAAAATTTAAATTGCTCATATTTTTTACGTGTAAAAGTGTTTGTGTGGGCCACTGCCTTAGTGCCGAGGTTGTACTTTGTAATAAGCAAAGCAGAAAAATTGCACTGTTATTTATGTCCACTTTGTAACATGACTGTATCAAGTTTGTGAAATTGCACAGCATCTGGACACTATAGTTATTCACAGAAGGTTTTATAAAGCTGCAAGTCAATGCTCACAGTGTTCTGTACTCGTGATGTTTTACGCCATTTCTGACTAGACAAAGCTTAGCTTATGTTTACAGTTAATGAAATCAGTTGCCTCAGGTTTGTCTATTAGAACCACATTCAAAAAGTTATTTTTTGAGTCCGCAGTATTAAAATGCCTGATTTTTTTTCTTTAGTTGGCATGTAACGGGCCAAATGTTATCCCGGGTTTAGGAGACTACACATGGGCCGGTCTTGAAAAGGGCTAACCATATTGTTGAGTGTAGGTTTTCAAGTTATCAGGTAGACAGTACTCGGTTAAATTGGACATTCACTGTGTTTTTTTTTTTTTTTAATTTTGCTAAGCATGCTTTTACCCCATGTTTTATACTTAGCTGTGGCCACATTGAATAGTTCATACAAAGATTTTGTGAACTGTAAGGAAGAAGTACAGCTAGACAACAACTTTACCTTACAGCTGACCTGAACCAAATCATTTGAAGAACACACAGTTCAGGCTACGTCTGGCTGACGCAGCTCAAAGACTTGGATGACCTGCTGGACATTTTATGTTTAGCTACAGCTTCATTTCCAGTTATGTGGGTGATGTTTCAAAGAGAAGATTAAGCATGTGAGATGGTTTGGCATGTGAGTGCTTTGCTCAGTCAAGCGTGGTTTTTTTCTTCAAAAAGGGTCATGAAACTATTGCTTATGAGCCAATAGCACACGCTCATATAGGATTAAGCCATCTAATGGCAATTAAAAACTTCAGTGGAAGTTAATCATGCTATGTTATTATCAGCACAGTCTTGTGATAAGTACATAAACTTAAAAAAAGGGGGTTCCCTTTGAAATACTAGAAAAAACAAATGTGAAGTAGTAATGATTTCTGTTCAAAACAAAAGTTAAACCGGATTAGTTGAGAAACACATGAAATACTGATTTTCATCCTTAATGTCTTCCGTTGTGACAGTGAATGTACCTCCATTTTTTTTTGTCCAAAACTTTATTGGCAACAGAAATAAATCAATTCGAATTAACTTTATACTTGCTAAATAAATTCAGCTCATGTTTGATCTGTGTCTACACAAAGTATTCTGTAACTGTCCCTTTGCATGATTGTTCAGATGACACCTATGAACATCAGTTGCAGAGACTGTTGCTACACTGGGGATCCAGGGTAAAGCCCTGATTGTTCTGCTGTCTGAGTTATTCTTTTAATGTTCACTGGGAAAAAAACGAGACTGATTTAGCCTTAAACATGTCATTATTCTGCAATTCAGAAAGCAACCAAGGACAGATACATCTGAGTTTCAAAGAGTGTTTTTTTTTCTTTCTTTCATAAATCCAGCCAGAGTTACGATGGCATAAAAGTCACATTCCTCCCTGCTTCTGTTGCTGGGCTTTTTGCTGACTTACAGGGCAGGAATGCATTGTGCTGGACTGGTTAATTTTCCCACAGTGGCCCCCCTCATGTGCCTCTGATTTACAGGTTATTATCCACTGATCAGACAGTGCAGTTTTCATCTTCTTTTAATTTACAAAAACACAGAAGAAAAATACTGAATTTGCCAAACTGATATGTTTGTAAGAGTTTATCATATTATGACAGTGTTCATGCAATTACACGGTACTTTGTTTGGTAGAATGGTACATTTGAAACAATGGAAATTTGAGGAGGAAAAACAATACAGAATGTAAGGGAACAAATGGAACTGTTCTGGGAAAGTCAATAAAAAAGTCAATGTGTGTCACCATCTCCACTTTTCCATTGTTTTGCCTCGTTTTCCTCCAACTAAAGATAGATCATTATCATTCTGTTGCAGCTACCACTATTTCCAGCATATTGGAAAGAAACATCATCCATTGGCCATTATTACAACTGGTGTGGTATATTTTGTGAATTCATTGCATCGGTTATTTTGTTCATCTTGTAGCATTTTCTTTTGACAATAATTCACACTTATATTTTGTGCATTTTACTTCAGCCAAGTAAAAAAATAGTTCTAAGTAGCTACAACCCAGCCACCGGCAACAATAAAATACGTTAAAATAATGAATTACAGCATTAATAATTATATCCAAATTGGATACAGTATAAAGTAGTATAACAGTCATGAGAGGCCACTTCCTAATTTATATGTTTACTTTTCAAATTTTAAGTATCTGACAATCAGTTTTTTCTTATAATATTTCAATACTTTTACATACGATTGTAAATGCAAAACATATACTTGTAATGGTGATTTTATCCTGTGCACTGTTGTTTTGCATTTTTATGAGTTAATTGTTGTAGTTATGTCACCAATGCGTGTGATGACACATAGACAACAGCTTTTACTGGAAAAATGGAAAAAGAAGAAGTCAACTATTCTAAAGGGCAAGCACATTTTAGGGCTTGGCTTTTTACTATTGTTAACAACGTTCAAAATGGCTCTGTATCTGCACTTATTGTTTTGTGAAAAGAGAGCATGTGTGTCACAGAAACTATTTGCGTCTCATCTAAATATAGAACTGAGGATACAAATGACTAATGGGTGTATGCAAGTTGATTTTAATACCTTGGATAAAAGAATTACACAAATCGTTGAAGAATATTAAAATCTAACTACTGTGTATCACAGTACAATAGCTGAAACGTACTTTTACAAGATTGCTAAGAAATTAGGTTTTTAGAGAGTCGTGTTGAATTCGAGAAACGCACAGACATGTATGCAGTACAAACTGTATTTATTTATCTATGCCCACATAAGTTTTAAATAGTACAAGACACAAAGGGAGCAGAGCAGGTTCTGAACAACTGGGAGTCTACTGTGAAATAATAAACAAAATTACTCAATTGAAAAACGCCAGTTAGACAAGCATCATACCTGCAGAGGTCATTGTTAGCATACAGTTTTGTTGGTTGTTATGACAACAGATTCCCTATTGTCTTGTTGGTTACAAAACAGAGATAGTCCATACAAACACTGTCTTATATCTTTGTCAGCCATGGTCACTTAGTTGAATTTGGCAATGAATGGCAGAGGAATGTCAATCTCCATCTGTCTGTCACCTACTCTCACATATGGTTCAACACGTTTGCTTTTTTCCTTGAGGGTCCTTACGACATTGTTGTGGAAAGCATTAATGCGTTTTACCAGCGAATCAATCCAGGACTGGATGTCAGCTCTAAGCTGTTCAGTAGACATGTCAGCCACAATGTTCTGGAGTTTGGCTTTCACAGCATTTAGATATTCCATAACAATTCCGCGGGCCTCTTCAACCTGCTTGACAACCTCAGCCAGGACACGAGAGTTCATAGCATCATTGTATACATCAGTCACAAAGGTGGTGAGCCTGTGTACATTCTGAGATTTTAGAGTTTGGAGAAACTTCTCACTTTGGTCAGTGGTAAACTGCATGAATGCTGAGAATTTCTGAATGATATCTTCCAGCTGGATGTTTCCAAGTCTCCTCACAGTAACAATCACTTGATTCTGGATTTTCCTCAAAGCTACCAACAAGTCATCAAGGATTTCTCTTCCATTGACAATGTATTTAGAGCCAGGGAGTGTGAATTCAATGGCTTGGAAAGAATCAAGGACTGTTGCAAACATGGAAGAAAAGTACTCTGGAATCTTTTGAACGGCCTCCTCAGATACATCAGTGACAAAAGCATTACATTTCTGATAGACCTCGAGCCCAGAGAGCCTCTGCTCATAACCGGGGATCTGGAACTTGGTCTCTCTCAAGAATTTAACAACAGCACCGAGAACAATTTCAACTTTTCTTTGGTACTCTTTGAGGATCAAAATGGCCTTATCTGTGACAGTTGTCATAACATCAGAAGGATTTACAGCTGCAAGGTTGTCAACAGCCCTCCTGAAAATCAGTTTGCCCTGCTTTCTAGCCTGTTCGAAGGAACCCTCAAGGCTTCTAACATGCCTGTTGATTTTGTTGTATGTCCTGACAGCAGGATCAGACACCATTTCCACGACTGCGGGCACCTGCCTCTTCAGTCCCAGCATCACCTCGTAGGGCATCTCCATGTTCCAGGTGGTCTGAACGTTCAGCTTCTCAGAGTTCATTACAGACATCTTCAGACCCAAGATATCAATGTCTGTTGTTGGCTCAGACTGTTGAAAAGAGGAAACATCAAACAGAACCATTAATTATTTCAAAAACACAATCGACATTTAAATAAAAATCTGCATTTGTTATGAAACAGATTTTCAGATGTTCTCTTACCGGGTAGCGACCATAGAGTCTTGCTTTCACTTGTGCTGGCCGCTTAGTCTGTGTCTGAACTGCGATGAGTCCTGCAGCTGGAGTGGACATTGAGACAACAAGGCCTTCCGCGGGATTTCCAGTGATCTCCTGGTTGATTTCCATGGTCATCTGAGGTAGATTGACCTTTGCTGAATTGGTGATGGAGATATCCACATTTTCAAAAGTTACGAAGATGGTGCTCTCGTGGTTTGCCTTCAGCATTGAGTGCTGTCCAGACAGGACAGAGACCATTTTAAATCCACCCACTTTGTTGACATTGGTGCTGCCCCCAATCTTTCCATTCAGGATCTCAAATTCAGAGGATGAGAGAGCATCGAGTTTGATGCTGATGCTTTCCTGGTTGAGGATGCTGGCGTCAGTTTTGAGTGTGATCATTGCTGTTTTCATGGAGAACTCATAGGTCAAATCACCCATCACTGGGATCTTGATGTTCTGAATTCGGGGCAGAGACATTTCTGGAAGAACCACCTTGATGAAGCCAGGTCGATAAGACAGAGAGGGCATTGTGATGACAGTGAAATCAGGCAGGGGAACTGTGAATGTAGACATCTCAACGTTCATCACTGGAACTCTGTAGGCAGGAACTGTAATGGTTTTAGGCAAGTCATTGCTGTACTTTTCATACTCTGCCTTTGCTTTGTCATAAGATGAAGCGAGGATGGTAGCAGCCCAATCCATGCTGTTGACCACTTTCTTATCCAGTGCATTGATGTTGGTGTTGATGGCATCGATGACTGGAGCCACATTGATGTCAATGGTGATCATCTCAGGGTTCTTAACGTACTTCATCTTGGAGTTAAAGTCCAGCGTCTGCTGAGTTGTGGTCAGGAGGTAGCCCAAGCCAGTGTCTTCCCACAGTGAGAAGTCATTCACTCTTGGTGTCCTTATACCAACAAATGGCACACGTAATTCAGGAATGGTGATAGGGTCCTTCAGCACATCAAGATTTGCCTCTCCATTGATCTGGCAATACATGTTAATTTCTCTGTCACCATTGTCCATGGTGATGTAATGGAAGTATTTGTACTGGTTGAATCTTGCCAGACCTGTCCAGCTAGCTTGCTGCACTTCAAAGTTCAGGGTAAAAGCGATGTCATTCTGGAGATCCATCTTTCCAGACAGCCTGAATGGAAGGGAAACCTTGGCATTTCCCTTGTTCTTGGTATCGAACACAAGCTCTTGAGGACTGACCAAAGCAAGGACAGAGGTTGAGAGAGTTCCCTCAACCTGACCAACCAGCTCTGCGTTGTGAGAGGCAGTAAAATCAATCTTCAGGTCTTCAAGCTTAGCCTGGAGCTTGAGCTCTGCAACGCTGTCCTTCATGAAAGGTGTCTCTGTCTCAGCCTTGGCATTGATAATTACGTGGCGGAAAATGCAAATATCAGCAACAACATTTTGATTCGTTTTCAAGTGGCTGGTGTTTGTTTCTCCAGCGAAGGTCACCCGGGTTGTGTGGAGATCCATGACCACCTCCATTTCACTCTTGTGGGTTGCCTCATCTGAGAAGTCCTGGACTGCATATTTTCCACTGGCCAGATTGTTAATGGTCAGACGGGCAGCGCTCGCTTCAAGCAGGAAAACCGTCTTTTGATTCATCAATGTTTCGCTGAAGATGTTCAGGGGTGGCATGTTGAGGTCATGTTTGTAGCTAGTCTCCACTGTGGCAGAAACTCCATTTTCAATGGCAAATAATGCGTTATTGACAAGCTCAGCAACATAGAGCTCAGTTGTGGCTTTTGCAGTACTTTCAGCAGAGGCTTGAGCTGACAGGCCATAGAAATGTATTGTTCCCTTGTGGTCAAGTGTGAAACATGACTGATCAACCTTGATGTTCTCGGAGATGGACAGACGACTCATCTTGGGGGCAGCAAAATGTGCACTGGCATCCATGGTGAAGTCAAGGACTCTCAAAGTAGAGGAAGCCTGTGAGTTGAGGTTCATTTTGAATTCTGGTGTGAGTGATGTAGTTGTGGTGTTCTCCAGATCAGCAGTGGTCCTGAGTTTGTAATGAGGTGATGTAACTCTGAACTCTCCATAAAGTTTTCCAAAGCAGGGAATCTTGCTCATATCTGCCACTTTCTCTTTCAACTCCATAGTGAAGGTGTCATAATCAAAAGATCTAATTTTCTGGACCAGTCTCACGAAATAGTCACTCATATCATTAATCAGCTGTTTGAGGTCAAAGGAATGCAGCTTATTCACAAGCTCCTGCACCGGTACCATCACCTTTTTCAGCACAGGCTGGATGTTAATTGACCTGAGAGCGTTGAATGCAGACTGGATCTTTTCCCTGACCTGATACTGCTTCATAATTTTAACAGCCTCATCCATGATGGTTCCAATCATTTTTTCAACCTCATAGCTGGAGAGAATCTCTTCTATCTTGGCATAAATTACATTGAACTTGTTAGAAATGTTATTTTTCTTGATCCAAGCCATTATAGTGTCCTTGATAGATTTCAGCAGATTCATGACTTTGTCAGTTGGGAACTTGGCTGTCAGGTTGGTGATGTAATTTTCCATAGAGTTGATAAACTTTCTCACATCCTGAACAAAGAGGTTGAAGTCAAAGTTGTCAATGACCTCCTTCAATTCAGCCACTTTGCTCTGAAACTTGGCACTGATCTCATACCTAGTGTTGATGTCTTTCAGCATCTCAATGCTGTTGTCCATCAGGCTCATCATTGTGGTCTTCATATTTTCAATGACTGCGGGCAGATGCTCAATGAATGGGATCTGGATGAAGTGGCTGTCGCTGTTCTTGTCATATTTCACAAATCCAGAGATGGCGTAATCTTGACTCTCCTCACTGAAAAGGGGAGTTGAGACTGCTCCTGTCATATCAATACCCATTCTTTCAGCATTGTTAAAGGCACTCATTTCGTGATCAAAAGTGTGCTCGTTCATTTGAGATGTCATTTTCAGTGTGACACTCTGTTCTTGGAAGCCCACCAGGCTGTTGAACTTGGTGTCCATGTTGGTCTTGATGGTGGGCCTGCCTTCCAGGTCATGGGTGGTTGAGGCTCTGTACTCAAAGGATTGTGTGAACAGCATGGGTTCTGCTTTCAGGAGGAATTTGCTGTACATCTCACCGCTCTGCTGTCCATACAGGTACATGGCACCATTTGAGTTGAAAATGGCATTGATATTCAGAATGAAGGGAGCGGCAACAGTTTTGACTGTGCTGTCCAGACGGAGAGATGGTGAGTTGAAGTTGGCCACATTGTTGAACTTAATGGTCAGACCATCAACCTCCATATCGGTGGTATGTGTCATCTGAGATCCCAGGAGTTTACCGTTGGTGTTACACTTTGCAGAGAGGACCATGCCAACCAACTTGATTTCGTAAGCGTGCTTGAGCTCTTCCTCTGAGAAAACTCCCATCATGGTTCCAGCCAGCTCCATGTTGTAGGGCTCTGCCTTGAACTGGGCATCATTCACAAAGTTAATGTCCATGATCTTCAGGTCGTTCTTCATGATAACTGAGGCAGTAAAACGCTCCATGTTGACTGAGACATCATGCATGTAGGAGTTTCTTCCGTCAAGGACGTTGTCAGTCTTGGACTGGAGGGTAAAAGATCTCAGTGTCAGAGACAGTGAATGGGCATTTTCTGTTCTCATCTCATTGAAGGATCCAACCATGCTGTTGGAGAGGATCAGGCCATCTTCGTTCAGTCTGAGGTTCACTCTGTTCAAGCTGTTGATGTCAAAGAGGTTACCCTTAAAGACGCTGTTCAGATAGACTTCAGTGCTCGCAATTTTTCCCTCAACATTGAGCTCAGCCTTGTTGTCTTTAATGGCTGCCTTTGTTGTGAGAGACATGGTGGTACCAGATGTGTCAACTCCACCGTGGAAAACATTCTCAAATGTCAGTGGGCTGTGCTGAGCAGTTGTTGTGCAGCTGGTGGTCAGGCCATTCATGTTCAGGGCCAAGGTTGCCTTGTGAGAGGCAAGGCTTGAGAAGATGTTCATGGAGGCATCAGCATTGATCTCCAAGCCAGAGGGGTTCAGGGACCCAGTAAGCAAAGAGTAGGCGCGGTTCTCAGTATCATCGGCCTGATTCTCGATCCTGACGCTGGCCTGTCCCGCAGAGGAAGAGAACTCCATCTGGCTACGAAGCATTCTCTTATCGGCCTTGGTCACAGAATCGGACAGGATGGAAAGCTTGACATCCTTGTAGCCAAGGTTAATTTTGGTGGTGTGCTTGATGGGGTCGCTGTTCATGTTGGTGTTAGATTCGAACAGAAGTTCTTCATTTGCATAAGACGCCTTCATCTTGTTTGCAACCTTCAGGATGTCAGAGTTCATCCTCAGTGTGCTCTCCATTTTTGCTTCTTTCTTCGCTGGCTCAACAGAGAAGGTGTGGAGATAGGTGGTTCTGGCAGTCATGGGTCCAATGGACACACTTCCATCTGTGTTAAGATCTCCAAAAAGCATGCTGGAGCCAAGGGTGAACTGGGTGGTAATGGTCAGAGAAGTATCAAGGCCCGCAGGGGCGACAGCATACACGTTGTAGTGCCCTGTTGTTAGCACACTGTCTGTGAGAGCAATGGTTTCCAGCACACTAAAACCTGAGTTGATGAGCTTGTGTTTCATGGAACCATCGAGGGTGAATTCCATAGTTTTGTCTGCTGTGTCAGTGATCTTTGAAGCTCCTTTAAAACAGACAAATCAGTAAAATAACAATTAGTATCAACTCATATGCAGCTTCTGTCGCGTTAAATAACAAATGTGTTGTATGAATGTTAAAGAATAGAAAATAAATTACCCTCTGCTGAGAAGGAGAGAAGTTGGATTGGACTGTCAGCCATGACATTGAACTTGGCCAAGTAGTTAGGAGAATCTGCAGTGTTGTTACCAGCAGACATGGTTGCCTCCCAATTGTAATAGTTGCTGTTGACCTTGGCAGACACTTCCACCATTCCCATCAGAGGCAGGGTGAGGTCATATTCAGAGGGGATGGTGAAGGTTGGGATTTGGATGTCCCATGGGGCCAACTCCATGTCCATCTGAGGCATGGAAATGCGTGGGGAGGTGACCATTGAAGGAATCCATAGCTCCTCAGATGATTTGCCTCCAAGAGGCAGAGGGACACTGATTGTCAGACGGTCCTGGTTGAACTGGTATCTGAATGTGCTTTCACTGGTGAAATGACAAAAGCAGAAAACTTGTTAAACTTCCAATATTCATTTAACCACAGACTAAATATTGGACTTATTCTATGATTTAGTCAGGATAAAGTTGAAATTTTCTTGTAATAATAATAATAATAATAATAATAATTATATAGATGCTAATTCAAATGTGTGTTTCACTCACAGGTTCATGAACAGGTTTTTTGGCATTGATGGCATTTCGATCTTTGCTAGATTATTCCTCAGATTCTCAATACAGGGACCATCAGCTGGGATCTTGTCCATCCAGATATTGCCGGCCTGATAAAGAAACACAACATTTCTCGTGCTATAGTCTGACAAAACTAGAAATTAAGAATTAAATCAGTGTCTGCTAAAATAATTGTAGTAATCATTTTTTTTTCACCTCAATTCCCTTGTTGACGATGTGACGTAGTTTCATGTCAGTGTTGATAACCTGCTGGTCCATAACATCCTCTGTAAACTGCCTGAGCCAGGCCTGGAGGGCTTCAATGTAATGCAGGGGCACCTCAGTATCAGCATTCATGTTGGACATCACCTGAACCTCAACCTGCTCTTTACCTGGAATACAAAAGATTTAGCATTTTAATTTTATATTTGAGAAAGTGTTGTGAAAAATACCAAAAATGATCAACCTTTCAAATTCAGTATCACCATTGTTTTTAACAGACGTACCATATTTAAAGGTGACTGCCTGGATGGAGGAGGTCTCTGGGAGCTTGACATCACTTCTGATGGTGAGTCCCTCAGCGCTGCTCATGGTTGCGGTGACGGCGGCATCAGTCCTGAGAGAGGGGACTAACAGCTGAAGCTGCAGCATGCCATCAGTCTTCGCCTGAAGCCTGTGATTAATAAAAAAGGAGAAGTTAATGTCTGTGTGGAAAAACATTTGCATTAAGACTGTTAAATGTGGACATTAGTGGAAGTACACTACGTAAGTTAAACTAAATGACATCTTTTGTTGAAGTGTTTGAACAAAGATATTGCTGAGTTTACTCACTTGGCACGGGCAGTCAGAGAGAGCTGGGGCACGTTCTTGTTGGAGATCTCGAGGGTGATGGATTTGCCCTTGGTGCTGCTGTCGGTCATGCCAACCTTCACGCCCGCCTCAACATCAAAGTCAGGTATCTGGACTTGAGTGGTAAAAACATTCCTGTTCCTGTTGTAGTTCATGGTGGCTGTAGCCTCGGTGGGCTGAGCGCCTAAAATCACAGAGTTAGAGTAAGTATAGCTTCATCACTAAAAAGAAAAACAAGAAAGAAGGAAAAGAAGGAAATTCTTCATATAATAATGTATTTTTCTCAAATACGACGCTCATACCTTCAGCTTTCAGGGTCATCTTCAAGGAGTCAACATTCTGGCTAAGGAGTTCATAGGCAATGGTGGCGGTGTACTCAGAGACCTCTTTAGTTGGCTTGATGTCAACAGCAAACCTAGGGTGACAAGAAAAAAGCTCTCTCAGTTTTCAAACAAATTTTCGATCATATTTGACTGCACTCTCTTGTATATCAGTACGTGTATGCATATAAATCCAACTAATAATAACACCTCAGATTTTTCTGAATTTTTCCTTCCTCCCCTACTTGGCCTGTTGTCAAAAATGTGTTACTCCTCAACGTTCAAAGTGAGGTGGATGACAGTGTTCATATCTTTATTTAACCCATCTACTTTTCAACTCTACTTGACCACATTCTCTGTCAAACTGAAATATGTCAAATTATATGAGTGAGGCACCATTATTACAGTTCCTTTTGGGTTTATCAATGTGATCAGCTGTAATCAGCTATATAATAATACTGAAAAAATAAACTTCAAACTACAACTTACACAGTCTGTCCATTCAGGGGGAAGTAAGGAGACCTGTCACGGGTGTCAGCACGAAGGAATTCGGTGCAGTATTTGACTCCAGAGAAGAGAGGGCCGCAGTTCACATCACCTGTTGTGTGTGGGATCATTGTGGCCTTTCCAGCACCCATAATCGCCACCATGTTGCTATTTCAAAGAAGAAAAGCAAATTTTTTTTAGATTCCTAATAACTTTTTTTGAAGAACACGTGTGATGCAACATGGTACTAAATGTTAAAACGGTATCACTAAAGTCCTTACAAGTGGCTTTTAAAATCTTTTTTTTGAACATTAATTAAACACATTAAAAAACAAAGACCAGCATTTTCTATCTATTGCTAAAACTTACAATATTGAATCTATTATATGTAAGATGCTTTATGATATTTGTTACCTGATTCTGAAGAGCTTTGTGGTGCCCTGTGGAGCAGGGATGGAAAGCTTGACCTGGTTCTGCTCCATGGTGATCTTGGCATTGAGAGCGCTCTCATGGTACATGTTGGTGTGCATCTCAACACCAGAGGCAACAAATTCAGGAAGACTGACTCCCATCTTTGTCACAAACTCAACTGCAACAGAGGGCATGAACACCAGCTCTTTCTGTGAACACAAACAAATCACATTGAAATTTAATAGGATGCAGCTTTGAAAACATATAAAATAACAACCTTTACAATATCACAAAATTATAATAATTATAATTTTTTTACTTACTAACAGTTGACAGGAATTTAAACATTTACTCAGTAGCAATTCAACACTAAAAATAGCAGTTCGTTTTCTTTTTTTGATAGATCAATAAGGAAAGATTGAGGACAAAGATGGAAAGTTTACCATGTTTGGAGTCATGCGAAGGCCTCCCTTTGCACCAGGAGTGAAGGTACCAGACAGAGCAAATGTCAGAGGCAGGCCAGATGCTGTTGGCATCATGAATTTGTTGTCCATGAAGATGTAATGAGCAAACATCTCGTTGTCAGCGCCAGACATAAGGTTAGCAATGCCCTGTCAGAGAGAATCAACCATGTTATTACTCTCTTGCTGTGGTAAAGAAAAAGAGCTAGACAGTCGTTATTTTAAAGGCTAAAAGGAAGACAAAACGGTACCATTCTGGGAAGGATGTTCAGGATAATATCTGCGTACATCATGGCATTGTCAGCCATAAACTTCAGGTCGCTGTTCTTGATGTAGCCAAGCTCAACTCCCATGATCTTCAGGTAGGCCATGGCCTCAGGGGTCTCTTGACTCTGCAGATCTTTAACCAGCTTGTTGAAGTTGCGAACAATTTCCTTCACAAGATTTTCAGGGACCTAAGGAAAGAGTCATAGTATTAGTTACGATGGCATCAGTGGAAATGTTAAAAACAACTCAGATTGTTTAAAAGAAACAACGACACACAAGATATACCTTTTTTTCTCCAGATTTCAGTGGAGCAACCCATTTCTCCAGAACTTCTCTGACCTTGGGTGGCATCTGGTCTTCAGCCAAGTAGAGAGCCTTAGACACAGTGTCAGGGAAGAAGCCATTCTTTCCAAACAAAGCTTCAATGGTTGGCTCAAAGCCCTTTCCTTCCATGCCAAACTAAGAAACAAAACAACAACAACAATTAGATCCCATACCAGTGCAGGTTTAGTTTGTTAAAGGCCAAAAAACATTATTTTACAAATGTATTTTAGCTCTGATAAGTCGCAGATGGATAAGATGTAGGAACACAGCAAATGATATAAATAACAATGCATGTAATGTGTTTCTGGGGATACGTAAGAATAAATAATTTAATGTTATGACCTCCAGTATTACATACCTCCCAAATATCCATGCTGTAACCAAAAACTTCCAGGGTAGTTTCCAGCAGGGCCTCTCTTGGCAACTGGCTACTCGGATCAAAAATGACGTTGCCCTGTATGTTGGCCAGTGAGTTCTCATATGCCATGCCCAGCTTGTAGTTGCGGGACTTGGTGGTGTAGTCGCTGTGTGTGGCAACATCAGTGTCCTCCAGAGCAGCCATTATTTTCTTACCAAGCCTGATGTAAAGAGTAAATGATAAAACAGTTAAGGATTAATGTAAACAGATGGGTCCTCAAATCCTCACAGTATTTCCAATTAAGCATTAAGTCCAAAGGTGCTCCATTCTTACTTTTGGGTCTCTGAATCAGTTGAGGAAATGATGTTGTAGATGTGGGAGGTCACAAAAGACTTGATCTGCACGTTCTGCTCCTGCTTAAGCAGCTTCTTCACCATCTCAATGTCACTGTCCTGAGGAGTCCTCATCAGAATCAGGTAAGCTGCCAGGCGCTTCTGCACGGCACCCTTGGGGTACTGGCAGACCCTCTGGAGATTGGAGCGAATCTGGACAGAAAAACAATGATTTCATCTTCAGTTTTCACTGTATTCCCACTGTTTTATATTGAAACTAGGATAATGTTCATATGGAAGGTGATGTTAGTTACCTCATCTGTCACAGACATGCGTCTGAAAGCCTGGATGGCAGCCAGCTGCACAGACAAAGTGGTTGCAGGCTGTCTCATGCACTTCAGCAAGGTGGTCGTAATAGCAAGGTCAGCAGCCTCAATTGCCTCTCCCATGTTACCAATAACCTGCACGGAATAGTAAGGAAAGTCAGGTAAATCATGGAAATGGAATTTGCAACAGAAAGTTTAATATGTTCACGGCCGGTTACCTACCCTCAGGGTCAGGAAGGTCAGTTCTTTTTCTCCGGCACAGTCTGCACCCAGAAGGGAAGACATGAACTCGTAGACAGCAGTGATCTCTGGGGTGAGTCCCTCGGCCTTGTACAGTCTACAGACAAAGATAGACATTGGGGATTAGATGCTAATTTCCAGCAGGAAACCACCACTCACTGCTCTTTAGATTTCTTCAGATTTAAAAAAGATGATGCGTGAGCTCACTTACCTCCTAACTGCATTGCTCAGGGCATACATGATGGGTTTGCTCTGTTTGTACTGAGCCATTGCCAGCAAGTCACTCACTATGAGGCGGGAGGGGTTTGGCAGCAGTCCCAGGGCGTAGACAACGGCATCAACCTCAAGAGCATCATCATTAAAGGTCCTCAGAACCTTCAGGATGGCGCTGGTGCATTCTTGGGTACCACACTGAGCCAGTGCCTGAAATGTCAGAGGGGTGGAAATGTCCATCATCTCCTCAGTAGCAGAAGCCAGGATGTCAGCCTTCAGGCCGCGCAGCTCGAACACCAGCCCGCGGAAGAGGCCGGCGCGATGCTCGCCCTCAGTGGTCTGCGACAAAGTGTTCAGCTTCTGCATTAGAGTGATGACAGAGTCCTTGGTCTGCACAAAGGACTTCTCTTCAGCAACATCCATGGGCAGGGAGTTGATGTTCTCATCTACACAGAATTACAGCACAAACAATTAGAAAATGATAGGACAAAGTGAATATTTTTTTTTTTATATCATATCCTAAAAACGGAAAAACTCACTGTGGTCGAAGATTCTGTCGTTGATCTTGGCAGTCTCCATCAGAGTCACAGTCTGCTTCACCACAGCAGTGATTCCATACGTATTCCTTGTTGCAGAAAAGAAGAGCAATATCCCAAAGTATTAATGTTAAATTTCACAGAATTAAATGTTCATATCAGGCACAAAATTATTCAAACACACATATCGAAAGTTTAAATGCTTTTTGGAGGCATGTACGAGTGAAAAAAAACGTACTCCCGGGAGAGAGGCAGGAAAATGTGTTTCTCTGTGCAGGTTCCATGGGTCATGTGCTTCTTCTGGTTGTCAAACTTGTAGTTACAGGTCTGAGTGCTGCTGATCATCTTGGACAGAGGGTAGTTCTGACAGTAGAAAGACAACAAGACGACATTCATGTTTTATCAGATGATTTTATCACACGATGAAGAAAATCAGAGTCCTGGAAAACAGTTTATAATACATTTTAAATAGGAGAGTTTATTTTCTGGTTTATACCATTAAAATATAACTCCTTATATATGGTATGGCTGCACTGAGTAGGTGCCTTTTAAAATTTTATCAAAGCTGATTGTCTTCCAGTGCGGAGTGGGTGTTGACATTTTGACTTGTTTGTGATGATGATAAGCTGTTGCTTGAGCTCTTACCATGCCAGAGATGAGGGCCAGAGGACTGGTGTTCTGCCTCCTGGCAAAGAACCAGTCACATCTGGACAGATCCCGGTTGACAGTCACATCAGTAGCAACGTCCTCTCTGGAGTTGACGGTGTAGTCGGTGGAGCACACTCCATGCACGGTGGGCTGAAAATGATTAGAGGTTTCATCAATACTGAGGATGTTCAAACAATTCAAAAAACAAAGTTACGCAAGTTGGAGTTGTGAATGTGCTTTCTGTCCTTTAACTTATCTCCTTCAATCAGATAATCAATGAACTTGAAAGATTACTTCATTATGGACCAGGTGATGCCAATACCAAGATAAACTTATCTAGGACTTTGACCTTCAGCTAAAGATTGTCATTGTGCGAACATAATGTTACAGGAGTGTATTTATCACCTGTGACCGGGGCAGCTTATCTGTTAATTGTGCAACTTTTTTTTTTTTTTTATCTTTACATGACTTTACACCACAAACAGATTGGCCTGAATAAATTGGTAACTACAAACTGACAAAAATATCGAACAAAGAATGAATAAAACTACAAACAGGATAATGAGGTACCATTTCTTTGTTCCTCTCCTCTTCCAGCACAGGCACCATGAGAGCAGAGACGATTCCCTTCTTGATGTTCAGGATGTTGAGAGGCTCGTCATCCTCAGGGTAGAGCTTTACATCAGTCTGTCCTTTAATTACGATCTTCAGAGGGTTTCTGTGGACGTGGACAGAGCATCATTTATAACCTGCCACGTAGCTCATGCTCTCGTTTTATTTCCTGAATTTTTGTGCTCAGTTTTCAAACTAAACAATAAACAATGAACAAAATGATTAAAAATCGTCCCTGGAAAAACAACAACATGACTTACTTCGCCATGGCAGCTCTGAAAGCCTCAGCTCCAGCAGCAGGACGATACATTGGGTTCAACTCTTCATCCGTGCCAAAGATCTCACTCAGAGAGCACTCTGTTGTGCGGAGGATGAGGCTACAGGTCTGGGGCACATCAATCTCAACCTGTGCAGCAGATAAAACATGCGTGTTGGTACTTCTGCTCTATATTCAGAGTCATGAGAGTATTGCTTTTCCAGTAATGCTTCAGGGGCTGAGAGACATACTTTGCAGGAGACTTTGGGGCCGCTCTTATCAACCGAAGCTCCATTCACACCGTTAAAGGTCTCGGCTTCATAGTTGTACACAAATCGTCGGAAGTTCTTGTATCGTTTGGCCACTAGAAAGTATTTAAACCACCAGTTAGAACACTTTAATGTTAATGTTTTATACACAGTACATGTTTTTATGTAATAAAAGCTAAAATATGACAGGTAAGATTATCAGTGAGGATTCAAAGGTTGCTCTTTTTGTTTTGTAATTTCAAGTTAAATTACATTTTATAAAATGTCTACAGTAATTCATAGAATAATGCCAACAAATGATTTAAAAAAGAAACTCACAAAAGCAAACTGGAGATTGTTCCTCAACCACATCTTGCTCTGTAAAGGAAGAAAAAAAGTTATAAAAAGCAAACATGAGCTGCTCTTAAAATTAATTGAAAACAATTAAACACTTAAATTACATAACTCAGTATTTACAAGTATAACCCATAGTTCATGTTTATAATGTACTATTTTAGTTGAAAAAAGGCACAAGTATCAAATACTGCAGTAATGAGTTTGTCCATCACAAAAGTCTCCCATCTTACAGGAAATGGTCAACTCTTTTTAAATACTAGGAACAAACATCCACTAACTTTTTTTCTTAAATAGATTTGTACACAAAATACAAAATTGTCTTCAAATTCTATTACCTTCAAAATAAAACCATAGTACTTACGGGCTAGTGAGGGCGTCCCCAGAAGCAGCAAAAGGCAGAGCTTGGCTCCCAACATGATGGGCTTAGCTCCTGGTAGCCTTACGGTAAGGAGAGTCTTCCTCTTTCTGTGAAGACTAAATCTTTGGCTTTCGTCTCAGTGCTTTTATAGCTCTCCAGTCTTACTGTATGTAATTACTGGGACTTGCAAATGTGTTGCCCTAGTTCCAAAGTCTGAGCAGTCCCTGTGGCAGGCCAAAGGTAAAAAGACTTGTCTGTCAGCACTGGGTGGGGGTGGTCAGTATAATTAAGTTAAATGATTCATGTTTTATCATTTGGGGCTTTGGTTTAGCCTGAACTCATTACTGGAGAATGACAAAATTAATATGTGAAGGTTTTTTTGTTAAAAAAAAAAAACATGTACAGATAAAGATCTGGCAAAAACATTTTCCAATCAGATCAATGTCATATAATAACTAATATATCACCAATCACTAACTTTGATTGCTTGTTAGTTTTGCTCAAAGGGCAGCATACAAATAAACTAATTTAGCAGTATCAGGGACTTTTTCGACCGTGATTTTAGTTGTGCGTCATTCTGTCTTTCATTGTAACTTAACTAAAGTCTTCAAGTCACTTGATATAATTTTAACTGTTTCTCAGTTGTAATTTCACATTGAAAATCATTGTTCAACAAATCCAAAAAACATACATGAAGGCCTTTTACAGACACTTAAGTTAACCTTTGCCCCATGACTGCCAAACAATATGGACCATATGAACACAAAATCAAAACCTGAGTCACCTGCTGCTTTTGTGCTGCTACTTGGAGCGGGATATCAGCACATATTAGAGCTCGTCTTAAAGCTTCAGGTCTTTTATGACATGCACACACACTGTATGTGTTTTAGGCCAATATAAAGAAATAGTGCACATAAACAATATAAAAGGGCTGAATACGAATATGAATACATCTGGACAGACAGGGCTCAATGGATCAGCTGAATGGAGTATTCATTAGTGTTACAGCTGTGCTTTTCCTGCTATGACAAGACAAAATGTCCTCAATAACCCTATTTTCAGCATACAGTGTACATTAAAAGCATTACTATATATATATGCTGTATACAGACACAGTTTTTAAAAAAGGATAACAGTTTCTGTCTTTTTTATGTCACACAACGTTCTTCTTTGTCAATCCTGGCTCCTTCATTACCCACAATGCAACTCAACCTCTAACAGTTTGGTCAAAGATTTAGGTGTGCTGTGCTAGTAGCAAATAACGTAGCCTCAAACTGCTGTCCTCAAGCAAAGAAGTTAATTTCAAACGTAGTGTATTTAATGTTACAGTCCTTTGTGCCATTGTTTAAGCTGAACATGTAAAGAAAAGCTGAAGTATTTTTTTGTATCCACTTTTAACTTTGTCTATTAATTTTTGTTAATTAAAAAATTTAAGTCTCAACTCTGGTGTTTTAAGGTTCTTGGCTCACCTTTCACCTCAAAAGAGAAGTCTATGAAAGCAATGTATTCAGTGTTACAACAGAAGTGAACTCAAGATAAGTTAATCACACACAATAAGACTGTCTGATGTTGCACAAGAGTAACAGCACTGCACAGCGATTACAGTATGTACAATATATATGATTGCAATTGGAGCGAATAGCCATGATCAAAAGTAATTTCAATAAGAAAAAAAGTGGAACAATTAAAAAGGGCAATTACAAATCTGATTTTTTTGTGATGTAATATAGGTATTTGCAACATAAATCAATCAATGAGAACGGTATATACATGATCTATAATTTACTTTTAATGAATTAAATTTGTTCTATAAATATGGCAAAACAATCTACCATTAAAGGCAGTCTGTTTCTTTCAAAAACAGGCCAATTATAATTGCATTGCTTTCTCTCCAATAAAAGAAATCCAGTGTTATGATACACACAATATGGATAAATAAAAACCCCAATTTATGCCTCTTTGTCTCCTGAACATCTGGGCTCAAGTCAAAGTTCAGTCTGAGAAGCTGATCATCTGCTGAACTTCAAACACTGAGCTCACTCAGTTGTGTTGTGAAAGGAGTGAGACCTCATAAAATCAGTAGGTTTCACGTGGTGTCAGGTGGTCCTGAAAACCAATGTGGATGTGATGTTTCTTCTGATAAATATGAACCAGGTATATAGAGGATAATCAGGGAGAAATGACTGTTAAACACATTAAGAAATAAGGGTTAAGGGATAATATTAAAAAAAGCAAAGCAGTAAACAAAAATGTGACATGCAGTGTATAGTCAGCAGAAAATTGGGAATTAATATGAAACCTTTTACACAAACCTTCATACGAGTAAGTTTAGGGAATATATTTTTGTCTAAAACTGATTTACAAAAAAGAATCCAAAGGTCTGTTTTAGACTGATTGTGTTTTGACTGGCTGGGTTCGGACAGCTCTGGATTAGTTGGAGCCAGACCCATCATTACTTTTAAAGCACTCAGCAAAATCAGCTCACCTTCGTGACTGTGGTGATAGCGTCTTGTTGATCCAGTAGGAGTCATAACTTCTGGACTTGGCACAAAGCAAAGATAAGCAGACTGAAAAACAGAGAGTAGCAGAGAAAAGAGATAAAAAACAAAAAGCATCTGCCGTCACTATACCAGATAAGAACTATTGCTGTCAAACATGACAAAATATATAAATGAATATTTGTAGATTTTCCATAGATCTACTGTACAAAACTTTTGATTTGTTATAATTTGGTACTGGTACATTTAAAAATGTAAATGTGTTTCCATATATTAGGTATATTGTAGACCCAAGTGTCCTCAATGGACATTAGATGCTAAATGAACTATATGGCTTTTTACACTGGTAATTTATGTGGTACACAAGGCTAAAGGTAACGCATACAACAACTGACAGGTTAACAAAATATTCTCAGCACTTCCCAGTGTAATTTAATACAATTCAACACCATTCAACGACTGAACATTATAACCTTCTTGTTGTAGGCTGTCTTATTGCAGAGTTGCTGAGGCTGGATTTGTATGAGTTAGGTAAACCTAATAATATGACAACTAAGCATAGTTTGAGCGCTTTACTCATGTTCAGTGTGAAAATGTATTTCGAAGAACTACATGTAGTGACAATTCCTACAGCATTTTCTGGAACAACCTACCAGGTGTAAACAACAAGTAAACTTAATATCATGAGTGCGTGTTTCAAATTTCTATTTTAATTTGGGCCATTTGTTTTAATTTAGCATTAGGGAGCTATCATGGTTGCTCACCTGGCATCTCCATCTGTCCTCTTCAGACGGTGGATGTGCAGGAGTCAATGTAAGCGCTGACATTTTTATTTTTTTTTACTTTTGAATTACTTCGACATGTTAATGTGAAGAGTTAAAGATGCAGGACTTGTATGCTACCACCAAGCAACCTACGTTTAGGTGGGCTGCTTCAGCATGCTAAAACCAATGAGAGTTTTTGACATTTTTTGTAAATGCATATCTGCTTTATGTTTTGACATTGTGACATAACATCTTAGTGCCATCACCGTTTCACATGTTGATGTGTGTCAGCTGCCATCAGCAAATCCTAAAGTATTAGCTGAATTTCTACAGTGAGTAAAAGATTGGATACAACGACAACAGGAAAAGGTTAGTGTCATGTAGCCCTGCGTAATGCGTCACGGTACCAAAGAGTAAAACGTAGCCCACATGTACCGGTAACGTGCACCGGTTCCGAGTCTCTTTCAGCACAGAACCAGATTGGGCCTCTTGTATTGGTACATGTGGCTGAGAGCTAAAAACTTACAAGTCAAAATTCCAGGTTAGCAAGGCAAAGCCACTTTTATTTTCTCGAAATTTGGTATGAAGTGATTTTTGTACATGTGATTTAGGCTGTGGATAAAGAAAGCACAACTTAATTTAAGATTTTTCCTCAGAAAGTGCACACAACATGGCTGGGGTCATAAGAAAGAACAAATAGGCTACACTGACCTCCTGCTGATGTTAAGTGTTTTCCATTGGTGCTGTGCATGTGACCCTTTTTTTGGGGGACGTCTGAAGGAATAGATGGATAATATTTTGACTAGTTTTGCGAGAAAATCTACAACGGCAGTTATGTGTCTTTTCATTTTCCAAACCCTTAAAGCCCGATAATGTATTCACAGACATTTTGCAGCTGTAAGAACTTTACGTGTAGTCTATCCACTTCTCACCAAACCAAAACCAGATCTCTGGTCTCTTGAACTCTTCACCGCCTTCCAATATTTTTTACATTAGAAATGCCACAAATTACATAAGATTTAAAAACCCATTACACTCACCTGTTTTACACTTTTAAGACCTAATTACTTAAATATCCACATAATTAATGTTATGAATTCTGCCTGTGTTTATTTCTCTGATGACATATGACACTGTCTGTCATGACGGGTCGTTCTACAGGCCGTGACACGATCACATTAGGACTGTAAATTCTGTAAGCTCAGTCCCAGTCAGGACAGGTTTAAGAACAGAGCAAATGTGTCAAAAGGCTTTTGTATGGTTTGTTGTTTAAACAAGGTGTTCACTTCAAAGTTGTCCCAATGATTTGGAAATACGTGTGTCTGGGCAGACTCACATCTTAAGTGTACAACTCAAGTGTGAAGATTTGAAATGCTTCTTGTGATAATGTTGAAAATTCATAATTTGTGCACGTGCTGTTGGTAAAAACCTGCTGCAACTTTTAAAAAAAGATAATATTTTACAAGAACCCTAATGAAGCTTGCCACATTAGTGTCAGGGAACAGTTTGAAGTCTAACAGCAGGAGATAAACTAGCCTCACGAGAACATCTTTGCAGTTGCTTTGCCTTGGCCAAGGCTGAACTTGTGGACAGTGACTCTGCACGGTTCGTGCAACACCAGATCAGGGTGTGCAACAGGTGGAGCACAGTTAAGCCAGGCAGACATGTTGATTCCTGACAGTTGATAGATAATTGTAGTTATTAAATACTCACAGGTGAGTACAGGCTTAGTAAAGGAATGCCTATGTTTACACTCTGCAGGTTTACTGTTTACTAGGGGTTTCATTTATTGTGAAATATTACATAAGAAGAGGTGCTGGCTACTCCTGTGCAATGTCTGCAATTCTAAAGTATTTGTTCACAAGTAATTTAGACTTTTTAAAGGCACATGTACTTGATAAAGAACACAGGGCAGCCCCTTGAAAACATTGGCCTACATTTCACTGTCTGGTATCTTCCAATATCTTTAGGATCTACTTGATAACATGTTCCTGTACTCTTAAGGAAAGACAGTCATGGATCAAAGGTTTCAGTTTCTGACAATAACCCTCAAAGATTTGATATAAATCTTGCCTCGACTTGTTTAGACTCATTTTATACACATAATATTTTATAAAATTAGTTTTATTTTTATATAGTTCAGCAAAATCAACAATGATATCAGTTGTATAGCCTGGAGGCCCAGTTAGGTCCCAATATTAATATCAAGTTCATACCTTAAGTTACCCCTTTGCATCTAATACTGATTTGTACAGTTGCCTCTTCGAATAATTTGGAATGCATCTTTTTCACTGTAACAGACAGTTCGCCTAAGTTACGCTAGAACTACTGATGATCAGTGTACCATAGGTTTTCTGCCATCCAGTTTTACAAAGTGACCTGCTGCTGTGCGAATGAGTAATGAACTAGTGTCTCTATAATACTGACCACAAGACAAGCAGCCATATTGTCCACTGTGACGTACTTATCAACCTCAGCCCCAAGAATAAGCTCTGGTTCCAGTCTATTTTTAGCACAGACTGATTCAACAGCATATCAACTGCTATGGTCATGTAGTAGGAGCATTGTGTTATATATCTTGTAAAGAAAATGCTCCAGTGACCCCCTCTGGTTGCTGATAGATATTACATTTGAGGATTTGGAGGCATTTTGTTTTTATCTTCTTTTATCTAATGTGCAGAAAGCAAATGTGCCAACATCAGAGTTTTAAAGTAAGAGGTATGCTTCCCATTCCATATTTGCTTATGATAGAGAGCCTGTTTAAAAATCAATGAAGTCCCCCTTTAATAATGTTCAGGTAAATGTAATCTTTGTCTTAACTGTAACTTTATTTTATATTTGAGACAAATACATTAATGGGCTTATTAATTTTTAAGTCCAATTCAGTTCAACTGTATTTACTTGCACAGAGTGAAACATGATCATGTCATTTCAATTGCTACCTGCTAAAAATGGTTAGCTTGAATTAACTGTTCGTGCATCCATACATTGTGGTTTATAGACTCCAGAAATCTAAAATTGGTTTTCCATGTCCATGCTTAAGCAAGTGACATTATACATTTGGAGAAAAAAAAGACTGCAGCACAGTGTTGATCATTAAACAGGCTTCATTTCACACCACTATAACAGTAAAAGGAAGAATTAGAATTGCAAGTCATATGATATACAGACAGATGTAATGTGCTGATGTTACATGTAATGTAATTATTGTATGCTCATTCACAGTTTTTCAGTGTATTTTTAAGCAAAACTGGACAAGATACTTTATGTTTATCTAGATTTTTCCATTTACTTTTAAACAAAGTATTTAACACTTACACCTTTGTATTTAAATAACACTGCAACAATCAAATTGTTTGATATTTAATTTGTTTTACTTACTGGTGAAGGTGAAATCAAATATTAATCCCCAGCTTTTTATCCTTAACTTTTAAATATGACCTGTACTGAGCAGGAGTCTGCTGCAGAAAGTCGGTAACAGTTCTGTTAAATTGATTCACTGTGGTTCTGATGGTATTCAGAATATAATCCATGGTATCATTGATAGACTCAGTGGTCCTGGCTGAGGTTGCATACTTGGTGATTGTTTTCAGTAAGCTTAGTTGTTTGTCATAGAAAGCATTAATGTAGTAAGCAATGGTATCAAGGACATCAGACTTTAGGCTGTTGTCAACAAAGTCTTGAGATTTGTCAACTAAGGATTTTAGGGTGTGATCCAGTTTCTCAGAGGACAAACTTTTTAAAATGTCCATGAACTGAATATATGTATAAACAATAGAATGACGCATAGTCTCTTTCCACTCCTTAATGTGTTCAATTACTTTGGCTCCAGTCATGACATCCCCAATGGGTATTGTAACCTGGATTTCACTGATAATGCCAAATATTGCATCATTGCACAATGAAGAGCCACCATATTAATGGCTCTCTCTAACATAATACCACATTTAACGGTCAACCTTTCGAGCACCTCAATGAGAAGGATCCTCTCCTCAGAGCCAGGCCGTTTGACCTGGATCTCCTTCAGGACCTTGATTGCATCCTGGAAGACCTGACCAATCTTCTGGTACTGAACAACAGTGTTCCTAAAGAGGATGGACACATTTGTGGGGGCATGGTTGTTTGCAATGCTGTGGGCCTCCTCAATAGTGTCAATAATGGTATTCTTTAGCTGAGTAGCATGTCTAAATAGTTGGTGTTTTTCAGCAAAGTTAGACAAACAAGAGGTAATGGCAGGACGCTTTTCCTGTAATCCATGTTGAAGATCATCTTCAAAGTCATTTTTTTCTCGGCATCCTTGTTAGAAGCTCTGATTGTGAAGATATCAACGTCCTTGCTGGGATCAGACTGTTTAACAAACAAAAAACAACAACAAAACAATACAAAATGTTTTATGCTAAACTTGTCATAATTGTGCTGTAATTGTGCAAATATAATAGCAGTATGAGGTCCTTACAGCATAACGGCCATAAAGCCTGACATTCAGCTGTGCTGGGAGCTTGCCATGGAGCTGAAAACCAAGAAAGCCAGTGGACGGAAAAGAAATTGCAGCACTTATTCCATCTTTGCGGACAGCATACTGCAAGTTCATGTCAGTGAAGGCGGGGCTGGTTATGTCCACATTCAGAGTGAAACGGGAGTCACTGTAGAAACAAGCAAGAATGTGTCACTTTTCCATATTAATATTAATTTCACCCAAGAAACAACTATGTTATAGGAAGTAGTTATGGATTTTTTTCATGAAACGTTTTGTTTTTGTTTAATACAAGTAAAATACTAGTCAAAGGATAACAGTAAAATCGAAAATATATCACAAACAATAGTTAAGGTTTTACCTTAGTGTATAGGAAAGAATGGTTTGCATGTCCATGGTGAAATCAGTGTTTGTGAAAACCACCTTCCCAGTCAGGCTGAGGCCATTGTGTATCAGTATCCATCTTGTCGTCGTCAATAAGCGTCTGAAGGGATAAACCGTTATTCAGCTGTTGGGTCACTGATGCTCTGCATTCATGTGTGCTGGCGAAAGCCGATGGTTGTGCTTTAAAGAGGAACTTGCCACAGAGTTGTGCACTATGTTTTCCATACATGGTCACGTCTCCATCAGAATTGAAGATGGCATCAAGGTTGAAATCAAAAGGAACAATGCTGCAACGGATGGTATGGTCAAAGCGCATTGCCTGTGAGTTGAAGCGGGCATCATTGCTGAACCTGGCAGCAAGGCCGATAACTTCAAGTTCGGTGTTCTGGCTCATGTGAGTTCCAAATAGTTTTCCAGTGGTGCTGCACTTTGCGTTGGCACTCATATCAGCATAACTGATTTGATAGATGTGCTTGATCTCTTCTTCACCGTAGATGGTTTTCAGGCTTCCAGTCAGGTCCATCTTGTAAAGCTGTGCCTGCAGTTGTGCCTCATTAATGAAGTCGGCGGCCAGAAGTTTTAAGTTGTTGTTAACATTTGCAGAAGCAGTGTAGGGTTTGAGGTTAAAGGTGATATCATGAGTGTAAGAGGCATACTCACTTGCAATGGCTTCAGCCTTTGAGTTAAAGTCAAGGCTAAAGAGAGTAAGGTCCAGAGTGTTAGCATTGTCAACCTTGATATTACCCATTGCCACCTTGTTGGTTATGGACAGAGTAGCCTTTGTAGCATCAAGACCAGCAGCGAAAGTGTTTTCTAAGGACAGGGGGCTCTGGAGGGTAGTTGTTACACTTGTGGTCAAACCATCCTTGTTCATTTTCAGAGTGGCCTTGTGATTAGCTTCGTTCTCAAGAAGCTTCACATTGGCATCGCTGTTTACAGCCACACCATTGACATCCAGAGTG
>NW_027210767.1:845000-848772 GCF_029030835.1 Brachyistius frenatus | reverse complement strand
ATGAACTATTTCCTCCAGTGCGTTGATCAAAATGAAGTGAGCAGCTGCTTTATTAACTTGCCAAGTCATTGTTGGTTTTAGTGTTTTCACTGGATTTGTTGAAAGAATAAAATACAGATCAATGCCAATCTTATATATGTTGAGCAATGGGGGCATGTTGGGTAAAGTGAGGAAGCCCTGGGAGCAAGTACGATAAAACTGCTGCTTTACTGCAGACGTTATTGTGCAATTATGCTGGGAAATAAAGCTACGTTGTGTCTTACTTAGTGTCACCAGTGTGTGTCACCTATTATCCTTTAAGAATAAAGCTGTACTGTTGCGTTGGGTGACAACGCAGTTAAAAAAAAAATTAAAAAATCCCCAGATTTGTTTGTTCTAAAAAGAAAATAGTGTTTTTTTTTTTTTTCTGTTGAAGGAAAGTCACCAGACATCACTGAGCATGCTCATCTAAGATCATGCTTAAAGCCAAAGTGTGGGACTTTTACATATAGATGAAGGTCTGCTACATTCAAGCCACACGAGTTCACACTGTGCGGACAAAGCCGATCATCGCCAGATAAATCTCTGTATTTCACTGCATACAAAGTGATGGAATCTGCTGTCTCGTGAGACATTTCCATGCTAATCAGATGAATGCAGACTGAGCATGTTTTAGCCCACTTGAATAAGGATTAAAAAAAGTAATTCAATCACGCGGCGGCTCCATTCTATTTCAAACAAATGGTTCAAATTCTGACACCGGTTTTACAGTAGCAACAGAGCTACGGCGGAGGCTACGACTTCAGCGCGCGTCGACAGTGTTGTGGTAATTACTCTCACTGCCAGAAGGGGGAGTCAAAAGTTCCACACAGCAAATTCAAAAGCTTGAAGAACAACTTCATTCACTGTTCGTACTCCTAATGTAAACTCTACAGCTGAATTTCCTTTTGCTAAATTTAGTAAAAGCTAATTTGTAAACTAGCTACGTTAACGTCAGGCGGCTAAAAGTGCCAGAGGGACGTTCAGATCTTTATAGTTGCACATTTACAGTTTACAGAACAATATGGACAAGAAAGGCAACGAGGAATTACCAACATAGGAAAAAAAAAAAAGAAGAAAATTTAAGAACTTCAATCACAGATATTCTATTGAGGAGGACAACATGATGTGCAGCCAAACAAATTCCTGGACTTCACAGAAAACGTCATGTTCCTCCAGGGCAGTTCCCGCGGCACCTCTTCTACTCTAGAATAATAATGAAAGAAAAGAGAGAGATTCGCAAGTTTCTCACCAAGCTACAAGTACGTACACGCACACGCACACGCACACACACACACACACACACACACACACTCAGAGGATCACAAAAACACAGAGAGAGAGAACAGCCTGGTGACGGGTTTTCCCATGACAGCATGGGAATTCCTCTGCTCAGGAGTCACTGCGAGCGAGAGTGTGTGTGTGTGTGTGTGTGTGTGTGTGTGTGTGTGTGTGTGTGTGTGTGTGTGTGTGTGTGTGTGTGTGTGTGTGTGTGTGTGTGTGTGTGTGTGTGTGTGTGTGTGTGTGTGTGTGTGTGTGTGTGTGTGTGTGTGTGAAAACAGCCGGGGGTGGGAGGGTGGGGGGGGGGGGAGGGGTGAGCTGGCCCTGAAGTGGCCCGCTCCCCGGAGAGACGCTGTCTGCTTTGTTCCTTTAATCTACACAGAGAGACAGAGAGGTTAGTTTGGGTGAATGTGCTGGTACCGTCTCTCTCTGTCTTTCTCTGGTCTCCCTCAACAGAACTACAGGCCTGCAGTATTCACTCTCGACACGGCTGCCATGAAAAAGTGGGATAATTTGAGTGTTTTACGATTGAGGCAGTAAAAGTATCAATCGGCAGAAGACGTCAAACACTCCAAGGCCGGGATGAACTTGAAACTCTTCTGGTTGTCTCATCGGTACAAAATATGAATGGACTTCGTGAAGTGTTTTTGGGGTAATACGCGTCAATTCTTTCTGAAGTCCAGAGTCCAAGTCAAGTCCTGCACAGCACACCTTGACCTCCATCCGTCCCGTCCTGTCCCGTCCCCTGACCTCCAGTAGGGGAGCGGTATAAAAATGTGTAGACAGCCGGAGTTTCCGACGGGGCAGATTTCAAGTGTTGCTCGAGTAATATAAGTTCAGACATGATGATTTCACAAGTTTTGCTGGCAGAACGTCTAAATTTGGGTAAAACAGAGTCTGGAGGATTCAAGCTCATGTTTAGAGATCCAAAAGAATATAAAGTCAGGCGTTTTGCGAGCCGGGCGTGTCTTTGATGAATGATAGGGGAACAAAATCAGCTGATGATGTACAGAAAGATAGCAAGAGAACAGCAAACATTTTACAAAATGTCTAAACTGCTGTGAGATCTGATTATCAAACCTGTCCAAAGAGCCCATTTCACACACACAAAAAAAAGTTGCTAATCGTGAGATCGCAGCATCATGTTACACAACCAATTGTCAATCCCACATTGTAGATATATTTGTGTGGTGTTTCCAATAAAAATGAGGTAATTTCCCATGGGTACATTTCATTTTTAGTGGATATAAGTTGTTGTAGCAAAGGGCCCGAGAGAGAGGAGGTCAGGGTGGATGGATGGGTCGACAAAACATTGGACTTCCCCATGAGAGACAAATATTAATTTCCACCTTCACACCGACAGTCAGAAATATTTATTTTAGCCGTGACCTCTCCGTAGCCCTGACCTTGTGTTTATTTACTGTAACCGTGACAACAAAGGTCCCAAAAAGCCCGTACAAAGTACGTATTTTAAACCCCACCAACCGGCCAAGCCGTATTTTTGCCGGCACTCATATCAGCTCACTTTAGGCAGAGCCAACTGTTCATACGGTTGTTGTTGTTGTTTTTTTCCATTCCATTTTATGCTCTCGCAAACAAACAGCACACAGGAGTACAGATATAAACCTCGTTGCATTGTGGCTGCTGGTAAAAAGCATTTAAATAACACTTTTATTCCAGCTATTTTCCCTCTTTAAAAAGCGCGTGTGCTCGGAGCTGATCCAGCCCCCCCCCCCCCCACCCCCACTGTACTGCCTCAGCAGGAGCCATTATTCATCATTTACAGTAAAAAAAAAAAAGAAGTAAGTGAGCCTATTAATAACACACAGCCGGGTTTATACTGCGCTGGGCTGCTTTATAAACTGGGTGACAGAGAGGGGATGCATGCCCAGCTCTGCTACGATGTCCCTGCCAGCAATGCACGCGCGCGCGCGCGCACTCTCTCACTCACACACACACACACACACACACACACACACACACACACACACACACACACACACACACACACACACACACACACACACACACACACACACACACACACACACACAGCCGGGCCCTCCGGAGGAAATGCCAAAGGCACTGAGAGATGGAAAGTCTCGCTGCCACTTCGGTTCAACCTCTCAGCCCATTTGAACCAGTCACTTTCAATTCAGACTCCCCATTTTGTCCAACAAGTTTCAATTCAACCACTCTGGTCAGCTTTGTGTGTTTTTTTTTTTTTTGTTGCTTTCTATTGAACGGCAGAAACATGACATGATATGAAGGCGGGGGGGGGGGAGAGATCAACTCACTGTTTTGACACAGGTGCAGGATACAAATCTACATAAGGAGAAAACGACATATGTTGCAATTTCTCCATGCACATGCGCGTTTATTTCAAAGATACACGTTCATATCTTTAGCAGCAAAAACGTATCTGCAAAAGAGTGACAAAATATTATATTGGTTTTCCACTTGTTGTCAGAGA
>NW_027210767.1:825000-835000 GCF_029030835.1 Brachyistius frenatus | reverse complement strand
CTAGAAAAAACAGAAGGAAACACGGAAAGAAGAAAGCACCAGAGAAAAAGCAGACGGGTGGACGAAGTTAAAGCGAGAGAAGGAGGAAGAAGAGGGAAGTCGGGGGAAGAAGAGCGGAGTGTATTTAAATGCAAGCCGGTGTTAATGAGTTTGGTCAGAGTGTGGAACAGTCTTTTTAAAGCTGCTATCATTCTCATTAATGTAGTGAATGAGCCGCTGATAGCTGTCATGGACCTCACACTCCAATTAACAACAACATACACACCTATAGGGGTGTGCGCATGCGTGTGGGGTGTGAGCGCGCAGGCACACACACACACACACACACACACACACACACACACACACACACACATACACAGAGATACACACACAAATAGAGGGAGTGCATATGTGCAGAAGTTTCAGTTTCTGCATGTATGTGTGTGAATATGAAGGGATGCGGGGGGAGCAGTCGGGGGGAGGGGGTGGGAATGTGAGTGAGTGCACTTTGATTTACTGGGTAAAAAAAAAAAAAAAAAAAACTTTCTGCAATTTACAATTTCAGCATTTCTGTTTTCTAACGAGCGTCCGCTAAGCTGCGAGATAGAAATGCAAATTCACCTCGACGGGCCGAGAAGCGGCGCTGAAAAATTAATGGAATCTCCCTTTAATTTGGCCGAACAGGGAAACAATATGCTGCCAGTAAACAGAGAGAGAGAGAGAGAGAGAGAGAGAGAGAGAGAGAGAGAGAGAGAGAGAGAGAGAGAGAGAGGCTGCATGTGTGTGTGTGTGGGTAGGGTAAGAAAAGAAACAGGCCTCGATTTACTAAATATACGTATAGAGAGTCTATTATTCAATTTTATTCATGTTATATTCTATTTTCATTCTAACTTGATTCGGTTCGATTTTTCGCGTCAGACCAACAGATCCAAAAAAAGTTGAGTTTACGATCAAAGAAAACAATTTCTGCCATCTGATTACCTGTCAATCGACCAATTAATTAATAAATTAATCAATTTCATCTCGAGGGTGCTGGCTGGTTTCTGGGAGTCTGGAAGAAATAATCAAACTGCCATGTACAGCGGGGATCAATAGGGGCCAAAAAGCAGGAGGTTAATCCAGTCATGTTTGTTGGGGACTATTTTCAGCGGCGGATTACGAGACGTTTCACGCCAGAGTGAGTATTTGGGGCAGACAGGACTGCGTATGTAAGAGTCAAAATAAGCTGTGTCAAGTATAAACCCAGTGAATATACATTTACTGCGTGTGGCAGCCTTCAAAAAATGTTGTATAATTTATATTTTCTCTTCCTTAAACTGATCGTCTTTCTTTCTTCTCCTCGTCCACTGGTGAAAAGAAATTCATTATCAAACTGTGTTTTATTTTCCCTGCGTGTGGCCGTATTTGTAAGTGTGTGTGTGTGTGTGTGTGTGTGTGTGTGTGTGTGTGTGTGTGTGTGTGTGTGTGTGTGTGTGTGTGTGTGTGTGTGTGTGTCTGCTTCCAGGACAATTAAGTATGGCTTCACAGTGATTGATACTAGCTTGCCTTTCAATTTGTTCCACTACAGAGCTCAGAGTGTCACCACCCCAACCTCCTCCCCCACCACCACCACACTGACCTCACACACACACACACACACACACACACACACACACACACACACACACACACACACACACACACACACGAGAGACATGCATACACACACTTTTACAACTGCAATACCGCCTTCAACCTGCCACATGCTGCTTTTTCAGAATAACACATGAAAGGAATGGAAATATTTGTAATTTAATTGGATATTTTAACTAATTCTGTTGTCGGGGTTTAAGTGATCGACTGCTTCTCATAATTTCTGAGAATTTTTAGGAGATAAAAGGTTTCCACCCATCAGTGATGGCGATTACTGTACATATGTTCAAAGAAGCAGCACTGAGCTAAAGACAAATTTGCATTTTGGGTTTTCCTCGCATGAAAGGCTACTCCAGTGTTGGATCCTGAATCTTAATCTTGCACAGGAAAGCTTTTTTTTTTTTTTTTTTTTTTTTTTTTAAACAGAAAAATGGAAACATCAGCTGGAAATTAGGGAGCTTCTGTTTGAGCTCAAAAACATTTAATATTTTATTCATGAGACGAGTTTGGATCATCGGATGTTCTCTGCACAAATACTGACAAAGACATCAAAGCGCTCATAAATGAGAAGAAGCTCGGGTCGGGTGACCGGGAGGTGAGGAAGAAGATCCGGGAACGAGTGAATATCAGAGAGAGATGGGGAGGAGGCCGACGGGAGGAAACCGACAGCAGGGAGGTCTGAGGACGCCGTAGGACCATCACTGGTTACAAAGCCAGTGGTAAAATGGTAGATGGGAACATGGACAGAGCCAAGAGATTCAAAACTATAGTGCAGGATTTTAACGTGTCAACAAATGTCTGTTACATTCAAGCGAAACAAGTTTACAAAGTGCTAATTAATGCTGACTGGACATGCTCGATGGAGAAAGCCGGCACACGAGCTAACTTCCTGTTGGACTGTGTTCCAATTAAAATGAGGATACAAATTTCCAAACATCTTGCTGGACTTTCAAAATGCCGTGGAAGCACATGGATCAAATTTTTTGCAAACGAAACATGTCGTTTAGTAAGAAGTTGTGTCCCTTGTTCGCCACAACATCACAGCAGTGAGACCATTTCACGCAAACATTTTAAAAGGTGAGAGCATTCAAAGCTAACAGCAACCTGAGCTACGTAACTGCCAGCAAATGACTCTTAAACCACGACAAAGTGTTTTGCAATGCCTCACATTGTTCCATCAAGTCCTGAACTCGATAAACAACAACATCGAGCCGTACGATCCCACCCGTCTGCTCCCCGCGTTAAGTTCAGGCAACTAAAACCCTCTCGTGTCTCACGTTTACTTGCTGACGTCTCGGCTTCCCGGGTTCTTCCGCAGTTCGGGATCAGTTCCTATAAACCTCATTACAAACCTCATCACAGGTCGCTCACTCGAAGGACTTTCAAAACCAAATCAGAGTTCAAATATCGCAGCTGCAGGACAAACAAACTGAAGACGGAAAACGGCGCGGCGATCAAATGAATTCTAACTTTATTGGAATTCACTGTGTGGCGGCGAGGAGGCGTCTGGGTGTCTGAAATAAGGTCACAAGAGACACAATAAGGATTCACAGTGATGCCTCTGGCGCGCACACACACACACACACACGCACACACAACAGCTGTGTGTGTGTGTTGGTCTGTGTAGTATGAGTGCGCTTCCATTTGCATGTGAATACCTGGATGTGTGTGCAGCACATAATGGCCGAAATAATTTAATGACAAGGGCTGGATGTGTGTGTGTGTGTGTGTGTGTGTGTGTGTGTGTGTGTGTGTGTGTGTGTGTGTGTGTGTGTGTGTGTGTGTGTGTGTGTGTGTGTGTGTGTGTGTGTGTGTGTGTGTCGCAGGAGGGCAGGAGTCAAGTGGGTGAATAAGTACAGACATCAATAACCGGAGGACACGTGCATGAAATTACATGCAGCAGATCCATCATGGAGAAGCCACAACAACAGCAGCAACAGCAACAACATGGCAGCAGCAGCGCTGACCGGCCTGAAGGTGACGGAGACACCGGCGTCCGCAAGGTTGTCGGTTCAATAGCCCGCTACACGCGCCGTAAAGCTGTCAGACGCGCGGCTGAGAGGGAGAGGTGTGTTTTATTTTCAAAGGGTAAGAAAATGTCTGAAGGGGAATTTGGTTATTTATTCACCAAACAGAAACCAAATCTTAGCTCCTCTAACGGTCCCCACGGCTTTCCACCACTTTCACAACCAAAGGAGAAGGATAAGAGACGACCATGAGACGCAGCCGTCGCATCATCCATTTTGTAAACCGTTAAAGCTAAAAAAGCATTTCTAACAATAATAATAACATCCAAACTTGGAACAAATGTGTTTTAACGAGACAGTGCAGCATGTAAATTAAAACCTACGACATTATCCATCCAACAACTTGTAAACCAGGCGATTCTTAAACCAGTGTGTAAGTAACATCTGTGTGTGTGTGTGTGTGTGTGTGTGTGTGTGTGTGTGTGTGTGTGTGTGTGTGTGTGTGTGTGTGTGTGTGTGTGTGTGTGTGTGTAACAGCTCTTTGAAGAGCACTCCTCTCTGATCAGCGTGAGGTCGAGTCTTCTCCCAAATGTCACCATGTAAAGCTCAGCAGGCCGTCATTCACAAACACGCACATGCACGCACGCACGCATACACACACACATACATACACAAGAGAAACACACCCACACACAGAATAAAAAGGCTGACATGGAGAGAGCGAGTTTGTCATTTCACTTTTTTTCATTTACTGCACACACACATTATAATGGAGGAGAGAGAGCGAATGAGAAAAATGAGAGCAAAAGGCTTGCATGTATGAAATAAGAAAATCTGCTGACAAAAGAGACAAAAGAAAAAGTCTTATAAATAAATATTTAAAAACTAAAGCGTAATGATAATAAACATACATATTATTCAGTAACAAGCTTACACAGGTTAATTCAAAAATAAATAATACAGTAAATACTCAACAAATATTTAGAAGTATATTGAAAATAAAATGAAAGTAAAATAAATATACACTTTTCAAAGGTTGATGAAAATTGGACCAGATGTTGTTACGGTCGCCACCTCCATGAATTCAACAGACCGGCAATAGATGATACAAAAGCATGACAATGACAGGCGTTAAATACTATATAAATTGATAATACTCTGACTAACAGGACATCAACGAATGGAGCTCTATTTCTTTAGCAGCAGGAGGACGAATGTGGATCCATCCGTTTATCTATATTCGGTTATTTTCAATACGCGTTTCCAGAATGCATCCTCCTGACTGAGGTGGCCCCTCTCACTCACCCCTCCTCCCCCCTACCCCTACCCCAAACACACACACACACACACACACACACACACACACACACACACACACACACACACACACACACACACACACTTCAGTGTAACGGAGAATAATCAATAGTCATTTCACCCCCAGGTCCCCTTCCTGCCTACAGGGGCAAAACAGGTGACCGCACCGGGGGCAAAGAGGAGACGAGGGGAGGTAATGAGAGCAGAGGAGAGGAGAGGAGATGAGATGAGACGGACGGGGGAGGGGTGAGAGATTTCTATTTTTTGGCCAAATTTTTTTTTTATTTCTATAAGAATAAATAAAAAAAATATGATAATGTGATCAGATTCTGTGCAAATGAGCACTGTGGTCAATTATGAGAGAGCGACAACGAGAGCTGATGTTCGTCTTCATGCTTCAACACTTGTCCTGGAAACTACACTTACACCCCTCTTCCCCTCCTCCTCCCCCTCCCCCCACACACACACACAAATTAATTTCCAAATAATTCCTCTTGGGGTTGAAGCAACAATGAGAACAGCTGGCTAATCTACATGTTACAGCAGCTGGTTTAACTGCTGGACACACACACACACACACACACACACACACACACACACACACACACACACACACACACACACACACACACACACACACACACACACACACACACACACACACACACAGCAAGCGAGGGGTTACTGTTTGTATTTATACTCATAAAAATATCATTTGCAGCCTTTATTGCGTTTATTTATCATCTTAACATTTTACAAGTACAATAAAAATCGTTGAATCATGCCCTATATTTGGATTGTTTTAGTCTTCTTAGATCGCTGAATTAATAAACTTTCACATTAACGATTAGCCATGTTTAATCCACCTAAATCTGCACGGGATTTTGGCACGACACTTAATATTAGCTACCATCTTGGCTACGTAGCGGAAGGAAGGAGGAGCGAGCCCCCCCAACCTATTTTTCAAACTGCCGAAAATGGCAGTCGAGGAAACTGCTGCTGTTGCGGCGAACGCCACTTTATACGAATGTCCACGTCCACACACGGTTTTTTTGTGTTTTTTTTACCGCTGTGTGATTAAACCCATCTGAAATGGGGGGGGGGGCATGAAAAAAAACTTTCCTTTTAGGATCAAATTAAACAAAGCTGACAGATATTTTGGCGGGCGATGCAATGAAATGTTGCGGCCATGTTGGTTTTCAACCTGATATCACAGCAAAGCATGAAATAGACACGCCTGTCCGCCGCAGAAAAACGGGAGATAGCTACGCTTGGCGCCGCGTCGGCGTGACACTTACACGTTTTCCTGTAGTGGACGAAAATGAAGCCACACCTTCTGCCTCCTACTGGCGCCAAAAGATGTCCTTTGTACTTGGTCTCAATACCTGTGTTGTGGGACTTTGGTCACGCGATCGCTCGTCCCGTGACGTTGACGTGCGTGTAAGTTTCACGCTTACAAAACGTGTAACTTCCAAGCTAAGAAAGCCCAAAGCGCAGTTATCTTACGTTTCGCTGTCGTGGGTGGGCGTTTCTATTTCACGCTTTGCAATGATGCAGTGGTTGATGTTTTTGACGCCGCCCTGTCAAAATTCAAGCATACACGGGAAAATCGTAATCGGGCGTAGTGCAGATTTATTGTACGTGACATAGATGCACAAAAATTACAAAACTCTAAATTTGATGAAAACTAATACACCAAAGACTAAAACTAGATTTCGGCTCCCCTACTGAGTTTTGATGTCCCATTGACTGATAAGAACTCGGCGATCACACAGCTCCAACAGCATGTTTTGAGGTCAGCTTTTTCTATTGACTCCATTGTGCCCCCCCCCCCCCTCATCCCTCCCTGGTCATTGACATTATTGCCAGGACCTGAGCGAGCGAGCGAGAGCACGGAGGGGTGAAAAGAGAAGAAGAGGTGAGGGCTACGGAGGAAAAAGGGGGCAGAACAGAGGAAGCAAAAAGTGAACATGATCAGAGTCTGTGTGGAGTTCAGGGGAAGAAAAGCGGTGTAAAAAAAAAAAAAAAAAAAAAAAAAAAAAGCTGGGAGGGAGAGCGTAACAAAAGAGTGAAAATGAGAGCGAGTGTGGAAGGGCAAGAGGAGAAAGAAGAGGAGGGTGAGAAAAGAAATAATACAAAAGTGGGAAAGAGTAATAAAAGCAAAAGGGAGAGAGTGGGAGTGTGTGTGTATGTGCGTTTAACCAATCTAAGTTGTAGTATAATTGAAGTGTGTGTTTTCAAGGACAGGTAGATATTGGTCCTGAGGTGGGAAGCTGCCAAGTCAGCAGGTCTGAGCTGATTAAATCCTCTGTCTACGAGGAGAGGAGAGGAGAGGAGAGGAGAGGAGAGGAGAGGAGAGGAGAGGAGAGGAGAGGAGAGGAGAGGAGAGGAGAGGAGAGGAGAGGAGAGGAGAGGAGACACAGCGAGAGATGAGAATAAGAGAAAAGAGGGAGAGAGGCACGATGGGGCCGCTGGTTTCCGGGATTTAGAGGCAAATCTTCTGTGACGGACTGATTGCAAAGTCCCAAAAGTCATTATGATGTCATACGCTAAAGTCCACTCATTCTGATCAGCGCCATGGTGGCCCTTTTAAAAATAAACCCAGCATTAATTACATATTAGGCCCTAAAGAGAGGCATGTTTGGGAGTGTGGATGGTTTGATTGACATGCCTGGGGGTGCAGCCAGGTTTCTGGTAAAGGTGGGCGGGGCATAGTGTCTTCAATCACACCCACCCCTCGCTCCTCCCCAGAATGCCAGACCGAAGACTTCAAATAGCACTTTACAAACAAGTGAATGACGTCACAGTGGGTTGCCACTGAGGTTCCCTCTATTCGCCTGCACAGGGACGATGCATTTTCTTTACTTTGACGAACACGATCTCCCAAAAGCATCAGGGGCGAAAAGTTAACGGCTCGACAGAACGAAGACATTCAAGTAGAAGCACTTAGCCATCTCTGTCGGACAAACGGATATCTATATTTGAATCAGAAATACCTCCGATATACGCACCGCTCTGATATCATGGACATTGCCAGGTGACAAAGAGGATGTTTTTTGGTGCAAAGTCAGTTTTGTTTACCACTTTCACCGCGTCATCGTCCATTTTTCCAACTTTCTTGAAAGAGAAAATTAAACAATCAGACCCCCACTTTACACAAGAACATCATTATTTCTCTTCCTGAATGAAGGAGGCCATGAAATCTCTACGGTGGGTCGATTTCAACATTACCTGCGCTGGTCAGTGATTGTAAATGCAGTCTGGAGTCCTTCCGAATAATAATTGCAGCCAAAACGACCTTCTGGTTCGCAGCGCGCTTGTTGCTGCTCATTGAAATCGCGAGTGACGTGGGAGTATTTTTTTTATTTTTTTTTGGTGGGAAGATCTTCTTTCCTTCTGTCGGATTTGTATCTGCTCGGTGTGAAATTCAGCTGCTGCACGAAAACAGAAGATGTTGAAAATGTTTGTGCCAATCCGATGGAAATTGCAATATATTGGTCCGTTTGGGAACAGATGCGGTGACGGAGAGAAATTAAAGCTGTCAGGACAGCGACACCCCGACAGCTCACTGAGGTGCTGTTCTCTTTGAGCCTCATTTTTTGGCATATATTGTTTGCAAATTAGTGACATTAAAAGCAGCCAAATCAGCTGTTAGAAATGTAAGGTTGCATAAAAGAACATTTTAAAAATCAACTTCTGAAGTCTTTTTTCTACAATTTCTGTGCAGATTTCTTTGTGATTTTTGCGCTCTGTTTCGGTTTGTCTGGCTGAATGTCCCATCTGGAGCGATGAGGGACCACAGGGAATATTCTATCCCCTCTGTTGTGTCAATTGTTCAACCCATAGAAAACTTTTGCCCGCTGACATAATCAGACTTAGAAAGTGGTTCAATTTGAGGATCACTGAAGGCATTTGGAACGACATGAAGCTTGAAAGAATCCTCGTGATTCAGACTAAAAGAGGTTGTTTACCGAAACAGTCGCGTGACTTAAAGGAGACAAACAAGTGTCTGTAAATAAAAAAAAGATAAAACAAAACTCACATTTCTTATACATTGCAGCGTGGCCGGTCTACAGTTTAACTATTAGTTTATGTAAAATCAACAAAACCACTAACGACATGTTTGTGCTTCTTTCCGGCCCTAAATTTTTTTTTTTTTTTTTTTTTTTTAAATAAATAACAACAACAGCTTCAGCCGTGTGCAACATCATTTACATTTTCATACATTTTGTTTTCATCTGGGACAAAACAAGAGTCCGTGTCAGAGTGCCGTTGCAGGGAAATTTACACATTGTCATTTGGTAACGACGGACAAACCGCCGCCAAGGCTCAATTGTTTGTCCGGAGACATTTTCTATGCATTTTCTTTCCAAAGACAAATATAAATTCAGTTTAAAAAAAAAAAAAAAAGAAAAAGAAAAGCAATTTTCACTCAGACGTCAACTGACGGACGCATCAGCCGACCGCTTCTTTCTCCTCTCTGATAACCGTGTTTACATGCATGTCTGGACAAAACCAATCTGCTCAAATCACAGAGGGAAGCGCGGCCAAAGAAAGTCCACGTTGGAGGCAAAACTTAAAGCATCAGGACTTTCATTTATTTATTTATCTATCTATCTATCTATTTATTGGCCGAGCCGTTTCCGAACGACATGTCAGGATCTTGCCGAGCTCGTACGCTCACAGCTCCACAAAAAACACCAAACACCAAACCAACCAACTCCCTGCCAAAAGAAAACCTCAGAGCCTCTCACTCTCTCGCTCTGTGTCTCCTGCTCATCAGAATGGGATAATGGGACATTTTATTGTGTTATTTTGCCCCTGGGGAGGAAGGGGAGGGAGAGGGGGGGGAGGAATAGAGGGAGGGCGGGAGGGCTGGGTGTTTTGGAGACAAAGCCAACTTTGTGCTTTGTGGTTTTTCTGTTGTTTCTGAATGTTCGCCAACACTATCACCACCACAGCCTCCCTTTTCTCTCAGTGCTTGCTCTCTCTCCGTCTCTCACGGCAGCCTCCGTTTTCTCTCTCTCTCTGCTCTCAATCTGTCCTCGTTTGGTTGGTTGTCGTTGAGTCCGCCGAGTTTTCCTTCACATCTTCCCGAGATG
>NW_027210767.1:782500-822500 GCF_029030835.1 Brachyistius frenatus | reverse complement strand
ATCACAATAAAAGATTTAATCACCTTTTTTTTTTTTCACCCCCCCGTCAATGTTGGGGCGTCATCACGTGCTGCAGTTACACAGGAGCGGATTTTAAGGGGCTGCTCGTGGTGCATTCAAGGACGCATCTAGGATTTGACTGTCAGCTGCCAAACAAGGACTTGTTTGACCAAACTGCACTTCAGACACGTTGAGTTAGATCATGAGTCAGCAGAACTCTCGGCTCGGCTTTAAAAGAAGTATGTTATATAATCACTGTCTCGTACTTCGGTTTTATTCACTGCAGAAGGCTAGCTTCTTAAAAGTGTTGCTGGTTAGCTGTGAACAGGAAAGGAAGTGCAAACCAATCAAAAGACCACCATGAATGACACTAGTTCAGGAACTACCAGCACAACAAGCACATTTTGTAGACGCAAACTCTGCGACAATCCTCCACCATTGATTTGAATGCATTCGGCGCATGTTACGCTTTTATCCAAAACGCTTTACAATTTGCCTTTTTTCACACTGTTACAGTAACGGAGGCGAACGACCAGACAAAGCTCTGGCCTAACTTTAAAGCCCAGTTCACACTAAAGGTCCTAGATAATCTCTTCACACACCAACGGGCGTCTCCAAATTGTCAACCTTCTCTTTAAGACGCTACAAATTCAATCCAGCCACCAGAAATCATGAAAAGCCTTCGTTTAAAACAGAAGTACAGACTCTCTCCTGCGGAGATGTTACATCATCTGTCCGGTTGCTTTGGTGCAAACTGGCAGCTTTCAGCGAGTTTTAAATCACCCTGTTGCCAATCTTTGGTCTAAACTGGGGTTCACCGTCTTCCTGAAGGTTCAAGGACACTTGACGACGATGACGACAGCAGGACCCCAGGGGATGGAACTAATAATCCTGTGACTGGACAACAACCTGCTTCTTCTGCTGATTATTAACACTCTAGAAAAGTAGCAGCAGTAGGCAAAAAAAAATGTTCACACCCAATCATCATTCTACAACGTGATATTCAACAGAGACAACCTGCTCTGTGGTCCAAAAACAGACACAAGCAGGTAGCTTGATGATAAGCTGAAGCATCAGAACTGGAGATCTGAACCAGGATCTCTTGCAGGATAATCGGGCTCATGCAAAATGTGATAACATTTTTTTTTTTTTCCCCCATTCAGTTTCATCCACTTGCAAATCAGAAACCAAACTTTCAACCAGTCTAAACTGTTCAACCCAAATCAACAGGAACATCGTTTTTGTCTCGCAGGTCCTGATCTCCCAAAGGAATCGGTCAGTGAGGAAGAAAACCGACCTTCATCGTTCAAACAATAATGCTCTCGCTCCGCAGTGTGAATGCAACTTCCTGCCGTCGGCTCGGAGCTTCCAGCCTTCTCCGTCCAGGACAAACGAAAGGATAAAAGCTCTCGGTGGCACAATCAGTTGGACAGCAGCGCGGTGTAATTTCAGCTCTATACATTTGACCTCTGACCCCTCCGCCCGGTTCCTGCTCTTTAACAGCACACGTATGCAAATAACCGGCTGTTAATCTGCTGCTGGGTGCCGACCTGATACCTCGGACTTCAGTTATAGCTGGCTCCGTATTGTACTCCGTAACGTGCTGCAATAATCAGACACACCATCTCTTATTCGGCGGACGAACCGTCCACGTCTATTCAAAAGGATAATTCCAGTTTATGTCGTATTTCCCCACAATTCGTGGACATTCTGCTGTACAGACACGCGGTTAATCGAGGAGTCAAGCAAAACGACGCATATCGGGGCCGGCGGTAACAGCTGCCTACATCTCTCCAAATAAACAGAAATTTGACATGAATCCCTTCAAACGTGTTCTCTGTCTGACTGAAAACGCCTCGTCGTCCATGATCCATCCCCGAATCTCTGCAGAGCACAAAGTTTGTACGAACCACAGACACATTAGACACATTTACAGGAGATAAACTGTTGACGTAAACCGGAATTATCGTTCAAGACAGTTTGAAGGTTAAGAGCAAGTCCAAAAAAGAAAAACTAAAGTGACCTTTTAATTCTTCATACTGTTGTTTCACTGTTGTCTACAGCTTCTTTTGGATTTAGAAAAAGATAAATAAAACGTGGAACAACATGAATCGACTCTAATGCATGCAAATTGCACTTTTTGAAAAAATTGTAGTCACAAAAAAAAAAAAAAGAATACGAGAAGCAAAATATTCTTTTACATCACAGAGCAGGTGGTCAAGATTGAGGCTCAAAAACTGCAACCTCCCTGTAAAAATACAAAATAATCCAACAAGTGTTCAGAGGAAATTCAACAATATGAATAAAAACATCTATTTCAGAAGTAAAAGATTGTTGAACAATAACTGAAGATAATTATCATGGAGCACATGAGAGCACAATCTCCCCCCCCCCACCCGCACCAAGAGGTTTTTGCCTTAAACTTGAGCTGCAGTTCAGGACAGCGCTGACAGATGAGTCCAACTGTTGAGCTAAAAATGATTGTGAACTGATCTGACTTCATTTAGCTAAGAACAACACACTTCAAAAAAGAAAATAAATTAATTTCTAACAATTGTCAAGAGACAGACATGAAAACGCATATTTGAGGGTTCAGACAGCAGCGGCAGGTCTTTGGTCGTGTGTTGAAGTACAGATATGGATGGGAAATGAAACTGCGATTCAGAAGATTTCACACTTACACACACACAAAAACAAAACAAAAATCATCAGATGTGAGTCGGGAAACTTGAACGTCACTGCAACGCCCTCACAGCAGCAGTGTGACGGCTAGTTTTGAACCTGCAACGTTCACTTTATCTGGTTTCATTATTTACTGCCACAAATGCTCACACTCACTCACACACACACACACACACACACACACACACACACACACACACACACACACACATACATACACACACACCTGAGTCCTTCCAGATCATTTCAGGACTCCAGCACTAATGTAGAAAAAGTCGCAGCAACAAAAAACAACAACAACACATAAACACTGTATGTCAGAACACTTTTGCCAGATGTTCAAAGCTTTTCAAACATTCTGCGTTTTTTTTGGTTTTGTTCAGAGCACGTGTTGCGATGTTAAACTTGAAGACATGTGGGAAAACTAGCGACACCAATAGAAGCAGCGAGGGCCCGTCGAGCAGGGAGAGAACTAAATTATCCGCACCTGTCGTAGGAACAGATTTTAGAGAAAGAAAAAAAAAACACCAACATGCCATCAACCAGCGTCCACGCTCACCTGTCCACGCTGATGTCACGTCCCTTCAACGCGCCAAACTAGAAACACAGAGCAAGGGAAGAAGGAACAGCTTGGAAACGAATGCGGTGCTGTGATCATGCTGCTGAGTTAAATGCTTCTCGATACGTTTACAGACGTGACGGAGAAAGTGTGAGCTACCTGTACAGTGACTCACGCCGCCACTAAACCAACATGGCGGTAGAGCCCAGAGTTCATCAGCTGTGAGCAGAAATCATGTACACGTTCAGATTTCCACCTTAAAAAAACAAAAACAAACAGAACCAGTGAGTCACCTTTAAGGTCACGTCCAGGTCTGCTCTGTTTGACCTGCACAGAAAACAAACCTTGCTCATCCCTCCACGTTAAAACTTCCTGTTAATTCCACTGACACACACACACACACACACACACACACACACACACACACACACACACACACACACACACACACACACTCGTTTGTCATCGATGCATGCCCATGTTTTCCTCCACACTCACACACCTGGCTCGTTTGGAGCGTCAACACGCTGCATGGCTTCCTGTCGTGCACGCGCACGTGCGTGTATAAGTACATCCACATATACCAAAACACACAGCTAGGCGAGAGAGGCGAGACGAGACCAGTGAAAAGGCAAAAAAGACAGGCATCTGTTTCCCCAGAACAGTCAGCCAACCGACCTGTTACCCAGCCACACGCCTCTCCGTCTGACACACACACACACACACACACACACACACACACAGCACGCGCGCACGCACGCACACCTCGACTCTCCTCTGGAAAAGGGTAACAGCGTTCCTCCTGACACCTCCAGGCTCAAGAATTAAAAAACGCAAAGCGACGCGGGAAGCAGCCGATAACCCCACCGGGGCAGCCGGTTCGTTCAGAGCCGCCCGTGTGCAGCTGTAAACATGCAGCGAGGGAGGAGTGAGTGTGTGCGGGAACAAAAATCCAAGCCCCGTTACCGTTCTTTCCGCGTCGGGTCCTGCTGGATGCTCGGCTTGGTGGGCGCCATCTTCCTGCAACAATTATTTGATTTTCTTACTTTCGGCTCTTTTCGCTTTATTCGCTCCTCAGGTTTTTTTTCTTTTTTTATTTGGACGCGGAGTCGCGGCGGTGCGCTGCGCCCTGACAGCAATGCGTCATGGTCGGTGTGTTAAGACAAAGCCATGTCCGTGTGTGTGAACGTGTGAGTGTGTGTGTGTGTGTGTGTGTGGGGGTTTGGAGCGTGCGTGCGTGCTATGCGTGCGTCTCGTGCTCGTCTCTGCCGCCGCCGCTGCTCAGGAGCGTGGAAACAACGGGTGGTGGAGGAGAAGGCAGGGACGGGGCTGCATGCCGAGCGGAGTGAGGGGGGAACCCGGGGTGGATGCCTCTCAGATCCCGCTCTCTCTCTCTCTCTCTCTCTCTCTCGTCCTTCTCTCGGTCTCTCTCTCTCTCTCTCTCTCTCTCACACACGCACAGCTTCGGTTTTTTGGCACTACAGAGGAATTTCCTGCATGCGCTCCGGAGGTATGGGGGGGGAAAAAAAGGCAAACAGGCGCGTCAAATCTTTACATTCTCGGAGCCGCTGCAGCGCCTATATCCCCGGTAAGATCCCCGCGGCGCAGCGTCGCGCGGCGGTCAAAGTCTTCTGTGGGTTTTCGGAGCATTTTTCCCTCCTCTGGCTGCTGACAGGAAAAAAAAAAAAAAAAAAAGGGACACCACACATCTCCGGTATTTTCTCCAGCCCCGGTGCAACAACGCCACTCAGTTGCAGTTGGAGTCAGTTTGTGTGTGTGTGTGTGTGTGTGTGTGTGTGTGTGTGTGGTGTGTTTATTATTTATTATCCCCCGTCTTCCTGTATTACAGGTTGCACCTCGGGGTTATTATCCAATTTTTAAACATCACACACACAAAAAAAAAGCAACCACCCAGGGTGCGCGGAGGGGATGATGGGGGATTTATTTGGATAGTTTCCCTGTAAATCAGATCCATGCACCTCCACACACACACACACACACACACACACACACACACACACCGTCCTCTCCATCCTCCCCATCCTTCCTTTCTTCTGTGTCATAATAAACACGTCACAGCAAATGTCTCACTTCAAAATTCCAAAATCAAGTCACTAACTTTTTACATGCAGTATTTGTTTTTTGTATATCCGAGGATCTAAAAATCAATTTTGTTCTGATCAGATTTTTTTTTTTTTAAATGTAAGGCCAGTAAAATATATTTTCCTCCAGGCTTTGATGTCTGCACGTCAGCAATGGCTCATTTATCCTCCAACAGAAACTACCGCCTGCCTCTTCTTCTTTTGCTGTCTTTTCTCCCCCTTTTAACATTCATTTAAATTCACTCTTTTTTTTTTTTTCTTCTTTTTGTTAAATGTATAATTCATTGTAACCAAATCAGTGTTGCCGTGTGATTAACCCCCGGGTATCTAGCCCTTTGGAAGCTGAAAAGCCTCCCTTTCTATATACCAATGACCTGTCAAGGTCAAAGGCATGCTGGGTATTCTCCACACAAACACGGGGTTACAGGCGGTGCTGTGGCGGAAAAATAAAGCCTGGAGAGAGAGTGTGTGTGTGTGTGTGTGTGTGTGAGGGGGGGGGGGGGGGGGGGACCGTGACCTCCAGTCGATGATCGTCACGAGCCGAGCGCCCGCCGATCAACACGTGTGGTTACATATTCAGAAAAAAAAAAAGGGCATTGACGTGTGCTTTTTGCCTCGTCATGTTCGACGGCAGCAGCATCGGGTTCCAGCAGCGACTTTGGATTCTTTTCAAGAGAGAGAAATGCAGATTTTTCTCATTCAAACTGATTCTTTAAATCATCTGAGGTTGTTTTTCTTTTCTTTTCTTTTCTTTTCTGTTTTTTTTTTTGCTGCGTTCCTGGTTTCCAGTTCATTCACCTGTGCTTAAGAAGGCAATCCAAGCAGCTGTTGGGTCACACGGCAGTCGAACAAACTGAAGAGGTCGCAGGTTTGACCCCACATCAGCGCCTTCACTCGGCCCCTGAACTGAACTGAACCGACTTCGTTGAGACGCCGGAGAGTTTCATGTGACTTTTCGTGAGGATAATCGTAAGTGTAATCCGAATATGTTTGAGTTTTTTTTTTTTTTTTTTTTTTTAAGCTTGAGCTGTGCCTTTGTGAACTGAGAGAAAACCGGCTCGCGTCTGATTGTATGTTGTTGTTGTTTTTTTTAACCCTGGTCCGGTTAAAAAAAAAACAAAAAAACAAGTGCTCCATCCGTGTTTTTTTTCCCCCCGGAGGAGGTTCAGCTGCCCCTTCTCTCTCTCTCTCTTTCTCCCTCTCTCTCTGCCCATCTCAGCTCTGCTTACTGAGAGCAGTCAAACGGAGGCGACGTGGATAATGGAGCGTAATGTATAAACATATTAGCTCCCAGCTGTTTGTTGGGGGGGACATTATGTATGGTAAGAGGGGTGGTGGGGGGGCTCTGCGACCGGGAGGTGACGGAGGCGAGACGAGCCTCCGAGGCCGTTCGAAATCTAGACGCATGAAGACCACGATATTCCCTTTAACCTTTAAATGAGATCGTTTAGGCCCGAGCGCTGTTCCTACACTAGGGGTCTGTGGGGGGAGGGGGAGGGGGGCTCAAAGGGTCCTCGAGGAGGATCCTGACGCGCCCCCCCCCCCCCCCCCTCCGCCCAGATGCCCCATGACGACACAGATAAGCTCCGGCAGGGTTTTCTGTCAGGAGAAATGATCCGAGGACAGCGCTTCCCCCCGGTCCTTATGGACATGAACATACAGTCCACTACACCAAAAAAAAAAAAAAAAAAAAAAAGCTCCCTCATGAGGGGTCCGGGGGTCCGTGTGTGTGCCCAGAAGCCCCTCACTTTAAATGACAATGCAGCCCCTTATTCGCCTCGTAGTTGTTGCTCTAAGAGGGGTTGAGACGCTCTCGGTGCATTCAGAGAGGCCCCCGAGCTCGTGATTTATGTCCTGTTTGCTCCCCACAGCTTTTAGACTTTTACACACACATAGCTGCACTCCATAATGTGGAGAGTTTTTTCCCCGGTAATAAGGCGTGTGTGCGTGCGTGTGTGTGTGTGCGTGTGTGCGTTGGGGTGTGTTTTGGTCATCCCATGGCTACCAGATGATTAGTAAAAAAAAACAAACCCCACTGAGTGGCTGGACAGGGAGGCAATCATTTAGTCTCAGAGTGGAGGAGGGAAATAAGGAAATAACACGGGGGTGGATGAAGAGAATCGTCACCAGGGTGGACTCGAACAGCCGCGGCTTCATGGCTAGCTGGAAAACACTCAACGCGTTTGTCGTCTTCTCGTAAAAGAACTCGCCCATCTATTTCTGATAAATTACCTCTTGTGTTTCCATCAAATTAGCAGAACAAGACGAGAGTTGTTTCTCCTGAATTACCTGCACTTTACTCCACCATTCCTGCCTAACTAGTTAAAAACCCACTCCTGGATTTCCACTAAATCACCGCAACCGGATTTACTCCTCCTGCCGCTTCATCCTTCTGTCTTTGCTGAGCACACATCTTTCCACAAAACACTTGTGTATAAAAAAATAAAAAAAAAACTTGCTTTGAAAACACAAAAATAATCCCAGAGCAAACTGCGAATATTGACTTTAATCCTTTTACGCGGCATTAAAGCCACAATATTCTCCCCTTCTTCTCCTATCAGGCTCGATTGAAAAGAAAATTGAAAAGAGAAAAAAGGAAATAACTACAACAGGCCAGATTTTTTTGGTGACATTTCTGCCTTTGCGATAACGCTTAAACCGTCTCCGTCCAGTTTCACACATGGAGGAGAAAAGATGTAGTTACACCTGCATTCTTGGGGGTAATGGAGGATTTCTAAAGCTTTGATTTTAAAATACCAACTGATAGCCGGGGGAAAAAGTCGCTCCATGATACCTCAAAAGAAGGTCTTTAAAAAAAAAAAAAAATCAAACCAAAAAAAAGTGACCACTGATCCAGAGATGCCCAACTGTACTTGAACATACAAAAAAATGTCCCATGAAGCGGAACTGTGATAATCCCATAACAGATTTCAATGGATTTATGAGGATCAAAATACAAAATATCACAGCAAAATGTGTTATAGGGATACCACAGGGGACAGAAATCTCCCTGCAAACCCACTTTTAATCAAATAAGTATGTTTAACGTGGATTTGAATACTTTTCTACATTTATTTTTAAACTCCTTTTTTTTTTCTTTTTTTTTTTTCTCCATCTTTACATTGTTAACGCTACAGGTCGTTCTTCCTGCAGCTCCCTCAACATACCTTTGCTGGTAGGCGGTGATTCCTTGCACGCTCTGCTGGGTCCCGTTCGTGGCTCCGGGTACTGGCACCGGAACGCGACCCAACTGGGGTCCGGTCACCATCCCGCCGCCTCCGCCGCTGCCGCCTCCTCCGCCACCGACTCCTCCGGCCGCCGTCACTTGGACGCTGAAATCCGGGAAGATCCTGATCATGGTCCCCGGCCGTCTCCGATGCGCTCCCGCGTCTGTAGTTTAACAACCTTCCTCCCGGTGCTTCCTCCCCACACAGACCGGTCACCGATTACTGGGATCAATGGAGGTATCGATTCGGCAGTAAAATATAAACAACAAGCTTCTTTTTTTGTTGTTTTTTTTTAAATTTTTTTAATTATTCTTTTCTTCTCTAACCTTCGGCTATAACTCTCGAGCAAATCCGGATCATGGTCCCGTTGCGCAAAACAGTCACAAATCAACGAACCGTTGGATTGTAGCGATCAGTAAGTGTATGTGATGCTCAAAAAGAAAAGATCATAAACCTTTTCCGTTGTTATTTCTTCTTCCGTGTCTTCCTCGTGCCTCTATCCTTCAGAGATAACCCCGCGTGCTGCTCCGGATCATGGTCCCGGTGTCTCTGGTGCGCGCGCGGTCTCCCCCCCCCCCCCTTCTCTCTCCTCCCACTCAACAATCAACGGGATCAATGGATCAGTGGATCTGAGAGGTGATTATTTCACCGATTAGAGACCGACGGACGGCCGTGTCTGCGATGTTACCTGCCGGTGCAGGGGGAGGAGGGGGACCTCCAGACTCTCCTCTCTCACGCGGGCACTGCCGCCGGCTCACCCTCCCGAGAAAGGCATCCCGTCCCCCCGGTTTCTCCTCCGCCTTGGTTGTCTGCCTGGTTGTTGTCGGCGGGGGTGTCTGTGGGAACCCGGAGGAGAGCGGTCAGTGTCAGTCTTGTAAGTCTTGTCAGTCAGGAGGCAAAGCCGCGCGGCTCTCAGCAGCACGAGCTCGGCAATGACATCGGTGTGATACGGTGATACAGCAGCAGCGGCGGCGGCAGCGCCAGAGTGTGTGTCGGTATGTCGGCGAGCGCCTGCGTGTGTACGCGCCTGAGCATGTGTGTGCCGTCCTCTACGCTCAACACGACACACACACACACACACACACACACACACACACACACACACACACACACACACACACACACACACACACACACACACACACACACACACACAGAGAGAGAGAGAGAGAGAGAGAGCGTTTGTTCAGCGGGAGAGCATTTCCTCTGGCTTTAACGTGCGGAATAACGTCGCTGTAAACTGAAAGTCTATTGTAAAACAGCCTCGATAAGAAAGAGACTATTTCATTGCAACAAGCCTATTTTTTAATCCTTGAATGATTCTGGACTGCATCTCTGTGGGATGAAAGTCATTAAGGTCTTAAATCGGAGTTAAAACGTTCAAATTGACCAAACTGAGAGCCGTACGCTGAAACGAAAACGGAACGGTGAGCGTCAAACTTTACCATGCTTTTGAAAACAGTCTTCAAAATGAGGGAGAGAAGTCTCAGACAGACTTCGCCGCTTTCTCTGTGCGTAATGCAGCCATTTCCAAATCAAATAAACCGCTTAAATCAACCAACATAAATCATTTAAGGTGCCATATTTACAGAAGCAGTGGATTACATACTCAGGACTAATAATATAGCTCGTGTTGTGTCGTCTTACTTTTAAGATTTGGGGATGGCGAGGTGTGGATTTCTGTGGCAAAAAAAAAAACGCACAGAGCCGGAGTCCAAATAGTCTGATAGGGCAAATGAGTGAGGTGTGTTTTCATCAGCAGGTATGTGCGTATGCGTGCGCGCGCTGTGTGTGTGTGTGTGTGAGAGAGAGAGAGAGTCGGAGAGAGAGAGAGAAAGACAGTGCGTGAAGTCTTTTCTCTCTCATCTGGTCTCATGTGCAGCTGTATCCGCTCCGCTCTCCTCTCTCCGCTCACTGGAGCTCCGTGTGTGATCAGACTCCCGAATAAAGTCGTATTCAGCAGCACTCCCTCTCAGTGTGTCTCCTCCCATTTCGCTCTCTCTCTCTCTCTCTCTCACTCAGACTCTCTCTCTCTCTCTCTCTCTCTCTCTCTCTCTCTCTCACTCACTCACTCAGACTCTGTCTCTCTCTCTTGCGCTCTCGCAGCAAAACCTAGACCACTAAAAGTGCCAATACCACAAAAAATACTGAGGTGCAAATGAATTCAAGTAAACGTACATCAAAAAATAGCATCGAGATTTACAAAAAAAGTCCACAAAAATCCACACTGAGGGAAAACAACAGCAGCATAATGTGGACAACGTTGTTTGCAGTAATACAATACAGCTGCAGGTTAGTGGAATTCAGAGAAAAAGAGTAAAATATGCAACATGTAAACAATAAAATCCACTAAATCACTGTTTTAAGGTTAGCTGTAGTCATAGACTTTATATTTAAAAAAAAAAAATGAAGGTAGAATCTGAGTTTGAAAAGAGAAGCCAATGAGGAAGTCCCTTTAAGTGAAATACCACTAAAGGCCACAAGGGGCTGGCTCCAAAAAAAAAAACTCTGGCTCCAATAGACTCCAATTCAAAAAGCATCAACTTCTCTCATGAAATACAAAGTCAAGTTGTTATGGTGTCATTAGCAAAACTCACTCCTGATTAGTGCTCTGGTGGTCCTTCTGAAAATAATTCCACCAATAATTAGTTACTCGGCATCAAAGAGAAGTATGTTAAGGTGTGTGCCTGGTTTGATTGACATGGCCAGAGTGCTAAGGTTTCCCGTAAAGGTGGAAATAGTGTCCTCGGGTTCTCAATCAGATCCAACCCTAACTCCTCCCAAGCCCGACCAAATACGGTCATTTCCTGATCAAAAACAGACACTGAGTAGCCGGCCAAAATACCAGACTGGAGGCTTCCAAACCAAGTAGGCCAGATGTACAGCTAGCCGAGAGCTAGAAAAGTAAGATAATTACTTACTTGGTAAATTATTAAGAAACACATTGGTGACATTGTTCCTGTTCCTTTGGTTCCTTCTGTGTACGTACAGTCCGCAGTGCATGTTTGTATTTTTAGCTCCACCTTCTGAGGATTAACGCCAAACTCGGCCTCTGAGACACATTTTGCAGAAACTAAAACTCTAATTTGCATCCTGACATTTTCCGCGCGGGGTATCGAACCCCCGACTTTGGCTGGTTTTCGTTGCCGCTCCTCCTCCTTATTGAGCTGTGCGAGACACATTTTCAATATTTTATCCTGCTCTGGACCCGCTGAAAGCCCAGCAGGGCCCCCTGTGGGGACGCCAAGCCTCACTTTGAGGGCCCCTAATAACCTACAGCTCTCGTCTGTCCTCCGAAAACAAAGCATTGCACTAATAAAAGTCCCAATTGAGCTGATTAAATACCAATAAAAACACACAGCTCGCCACTCTGCCAGCCTGCAGTCTAAATTGGATCGCAGCTCTAACCAGCAGCTCCTAATGAAAACCACCACTGCAGCCCTGCCTCGCTTGCCCACAGTACAGTTTACCTCCCTTTCTCTCTCTGTGCGTAATGAAATCAAATGAATTGGACTGGAGGTTTCAGGGGAGACATGCTGGACCCCCTTATAGAATTACATCTGAACACTGTGTGTGTGTGTGTGTGTGTGTGTGTGTGTGTGTGTGTGTGTGTGTGTGTGTGTGTAGCGTGCGTGTGCTTTGCGTGCGTGCGTGTGTGTGCGTGCGTGCGTGTGTGTGTGTGTGCGTGCGCACGCGTTTGGTATTCATGTACATTACAGGTTGTGTATGTATCGGTTGTATTAGTGAGCTGTGACCAGGTAAAGTACAGCAGACAGAATCAGGACAGTCAACCTGCTGTTATCCCTCAGGACAACACACACACACACACACACACACACACACACACACACACACACACACACACACACACACACACACACACACACACACACACACACACACACACACACACACACACACAGAACACACAAATACATAGACAGATCCTCTGCTCCGGCAGCAGAACAAACAGTTCACGAACACAATCTTTATCTGTCGTGGTGCGTTCAGGTATGTTTAAAGCAGGTTATCAACATTTTTTTTTATTTTTGGTGCTGATAGAAATGTGTCTGTAGCACCAAAACAAATCTACAGATTTCTGCCTAGCAAAAGAATATCTGATGATATTCTTGGACTTTGGAGTTTTCAGAGGTCAAAACTTCAGTAACACTTCATCAGGGTCGACATGAAAGACATTGCAACAAAAATGCGTGTGCAAGAAGTTGCTGTTCCCTCTGCCGAAGGTGAACTTGTGCCACAAACTTCTATTCGATCGGGGCGTTTTGTCAGTTTTAGATGTTCAAAGTGAGAATTTTGTCTCCTTTTTTTTTTCCCCCTTCAAAGAAAGTTAAAAAGAATTCTAACCATCTGACATCACATGATGCCTCTGAAAGTCTTAACTCGGACAAAAAGGACAACCAAGAAATAACTGCTGCTTAATTTTTTTGAAATTAGTCCCGACTTACCTTGTTAGTTGAACATTGAACTTATAGAAAAACGTTTAGCATGTTCCGATACACAGTGTGTTAAACGCAGTACCCCAAAAGTACCAGGATGTCCTACTGCATATTTTGCACTCTGCAGGCCAGCATGCCACTCTGGCTGTTCTGACCCACAATCCTTTGCGCTGCAGAAGCTACGTCACATGGCCTGAAATGGTTGGTGGCGCTAATGCAATGCCCCACTGACAAAAGGAAGAAGCAGGAAAAGAAGAAGGGGCGTTAAAAGGAAGCGTATACTCGTTACAAATCGCATCCTTTTTCTTGTTACTTCAACCGTAGTGCGACGGATACGACAACGTGGGTCAAAGTTCAAGACGCATTTTTATGACGAAAGTATGTCCCAGTTGTACACACACTACAAGCGGCACCACGTACTTTTTAAGGGTACAGCTGCGGTACGTACTTATAGGTACACATCTGCTGGGTTGTGGCACCATAATATCGTCCCGCCGAGTCAGACTGACAACATTCAACTGTGGCTGCGATGTACTGATTCATCAAAATGCACACAATTACAGCAATACAAAAAAAAAGATCTTTCTTTTCCTACCTGAGCACACGTACACTCTTTCATAGCTCGGTATCCTTACTCACACACACACACACACACACACACACACACACACACACACACACACACACACACACACACACACACACACACACACACACACACACACACACACCCCATCAGCTGTCATCAGTTTTTCTGACTTGCTGTAAAACACAACAAAAGTCAATAATTCCTCGTCATTTCTCTCTAAATCCATTTTGGAGGCAGCCTGTCATCTCTGCAGACACGCGTGCCTTTCTATTAAGCCGACCATCAGTCCGTTAAAGATCACACGTCTCTGGATCCTCATTTGATATATATATATATATATTTTTTTTTTCTATCCTTAGTGAAAGACAGCAGATGACAATCTTTTTTTCCGTCCTGAAGATCCGATTGCAGACACAAACTAACACATTGGGTTTTCAACACGTGATGATTGATGAACTCGGAGTCTGCTTGACGAGTGTCACCAACTTTTACTTTTAACATTTGAATCATGTGACGCACCCACCTATTGAATGATTTGTCTTTCTCTTTTCACCATCTACTGTGACCAGAAACTATAAAATCCTACGTAACAGAACAATACTTCTCTCCTCCTATTTCCCACCAAACCTAATGAGTTAAAAATCGACTGGAGCATGATGCGCTAAAATATTTTCACCCCGTCTGTGCCGGACCATCATCCGTCCTAGGTGCTCGCTCCAAACCCCGTGAGTTTGTCCAACTCACGAGTCTATCTTTAGACTGTGGAATGATGTTGTAAAGCCCCTCGAAGCAAATATTTGTAATATTAGGGCTTGTGAATGAAACTGACGTTATTTAACGGATCAACACGAGTCAGAAATGTACCAACAAATGCACCGAAGCACCACAAACAGCAGAGTAACAAAGAAAGAAGACTACTGTCTCGCTAACATGGATGTAAACAATGCAAGGCCCCTGCTCAGTTTTGGCTTTTTGTATTTGGGATATTGATGTCTAAGAATTATTGTTGTAACTGAAACTAAACTTCTGAATGCAGAAAAAAATGAATCTGTGCACAAGTTAAGCTGCAACATAGTTTTGTTGTTTGTTCATCCTTCATAAAGACAGCGTCAGGCAGTGAGACGGACAGGTGGCCCGGCCGGCCAATCAGAGACGCAGACAGCTGGCGACAGCCGCCCACCCTGCCAGCTCAAAATGACAGCTAAATCGCTCTCCCCTGTAACTCCAACTAATAATGTTAGCCTCTTAATATTTCCCCCTCTCCGCGCGCTGATAGATGGGGTCAAGCTGTGATTCCCCCGGATGAGGTCAAAGGTCAAACCGGAGGCTCGGCTCTCTGCTCCGCCACTGTAATGGGAGCTGAAATATTAGTCCTAAACGCCCGCGGAAGCCCCGACGCCGCGGTACAGATGATGAATTAACTGCTATGAGGAATTACAGATGGAGCATTTTGAAGACGCACACGGAAAGCCCCCTCCCACCCCACACACACACACACACACACACACACACACACACACACACACACACACACACACACACACACACACACACACACACACACACACACACACACACACACACACTCATCTGCACACCTCCACATGCAAATGATTGATAATAGACATCAGTGACATTAACTTTATCTCTTCTTTTTTTTTGTCCTTTCCCTCACACACACACACACACACACACTTCCTTATATATGCTAATGATTGATCAAGGTCTCTGGCTGACGCTGGCATCATCATTGCTTTTATTTATTCTGCCGTTCTGAGCGGCTCTTGGCCTCTTGCCATCCCATATCAAATTGTTTTTTAAATGCATTTTGACGACTGATGTGAAAATGCAATCAGGCTAAAACTCCACGAATCCGTATTAGGAACACACACTCATAAACATACACACACAGTTACAATCGTAAGGTTCTCACAAGGCTTTAATGAAGCCGTACTCTGCTGTCAGATGACGGTCACTCCTCCCAAAACCTTTCATTGTTTCTCAATGATTTTCTTCTTCTTCTTCTTTTTTTCTTCTTCTCACATCAGGGTCATCCACACAACTACTATCTACCTTTAATTGGATAATGGTACTAGGAGGATGCATCTCCTCAAATATAAGTTTTAATATTACGGCAGGAGTTTTGGGTTGGTGTGTTTCATTAGAAGTTAGTTAGCAGCTATAGCTACTGATGCAAACACGAGCTGGTCTGCGTCGTCAGGGGTCGACACTATCAGCCCCCCCCCCTCCCCGCCCCCGCCCTGGACCCACCCTGATGCCTACCCCTGCAGGTGGAGGGCCGACAGGGTGGTCGCAGGCGAAAGGCAGCTGCATGTGAGGCTGCTGGGATGAGAGTGGCCAAAGTTCTCTACTGTAAAACGATGGATTCCCTCCCTTCGAGTTGGGACCGAGTTCCTCGACTGTTTTGGTAAAGACGGAGCTGAACCAGATGGAGAAGCTTTAGATTTACCAACCGACCTACGCTCAGACCTTCGCCTGCCGTCATGAGCTTTGGGTGGTGACTGACAGAACAAGATCATAGACACAAGCGGCTAAAATGAGATTCCCCCGCAGGGTGGCCATACAGAGGGAGGTCGAAATAGAGCCGCTGCTCCCTCGCATCAAACCAGAACGAATCAAAACACAGCAGAGACCTAAACAAGTCAAAAGATCATGAACTAAAACGTCTCAAGACCAGACCGACATGCCACATAACTGCCAACCTAGTGTCATCATAACGGACAGTGACAGAAAACTGTTGAACAGAAAGTAAGGGTTTCACAAGTCAACTTTAAAAAAAATAAAGGCTCTTAAATCATCACAATTGTGTAAGTTATCAGAATTTTTTTTTTTTTAAATTTAAGTGCAAAGAAAAACAAAGTATTGTTCCCCCTCAAAGAGATCGAGATCATCAACACTGACTTTGAAACCCTCATACCTGGATCAAAAGTTTTAGACTCCAGTCTGAGATCCAGAGAGCGGACCTTCAGAATGACCTTGGCCACAGTGTCAACACGGGGAACAGAGAAAAAAAGTGCCTTTCACAATCATCTGGAGATCTCTTTGGCAAAAATAAACTTCTTTTTTTTTTTTTACACGTTTTGATACATGACAAAATCTTCTTTTTTTTTTCATAATTATGAGAAAAGTTGTAGTTAGTTTGTTCCACTTTCCCTTGAGTTCGTACTTCCTGTTTCAGTCCACAGGTGTTAGTGATCAACGCCTTGATTAGGTAGAGTGGGGGCAGAGTCAGCTGCACTGTTGTCCCGCGCTGCGTTCATATGGGGTCGTATTTACCGTGTACACGAGAAGAGTCCATATGAATGGCGCCCTCTTGTGGTATTCACGACGTCGGAACTCACAATTTTCTATAAGTTCACGAGTTGTGACGTATTTGCCGACGTTTACGGAAATGTTTACGGATGTGATTTTTCGAGCAACATCGTAACTTTCAGCGTATGACAGTCATCTCTTGGATGTGTCTTTGAACGCAACACCAAGAAAAGTCTATAAAATGAAAGTCTTCTCTTGAAATGTGATTTTGCGCCAAAAAAAAACAAAAACAGACCTACGTTGTAATGAAATAGAATTATACTTGACTAAATGTTGACTGTGATGGATTATCAGTCTGTGGGCGGTTTCAGGTCTTCACCTAAAACAAAGGGGGTCAACTTAAAAACTGATGTAATTTGGGAACGAATCCACCTGTGTGATTTTTTTTAGGTTTAAAAAAAAAAGAAAAGCAAATAAACCAGATACCACTTGTACATTGGATATGAGCTTGTGGTCCTCAGTGGAAGCTGTGGTCCTCAGTGGAAGCTGTGGCCCTGATCTAGGGTCAGATGTTCATGTTTGTCACGGTTCTGAAGTTGGGGAGCACTAACGTCGGTTACAGGAGGAGAAACGCCTCAACCTCCCACCTGCGTGTTCTCCCGCGTTCATCTGCAGCACATCGAATCGTCGATGGATCACTCTGATTGTAGCGAACAAACCCTTGATGACTTTAGCGTATTATACACAGTCCCTAATGTAGGATCGGCTTATAAGCGAATCTGTTTCCAATCTCTCCTTCCATTTTCTCTTCTCGTCCCCAGACTAAAGTACATTATGGTGCCGGCTGATGATGAAGGGATGGCTCCGCTCATCAGGGAGAGGAGGAGAACAAAATGAAGGAGGGATTGTGGAGACTTTCCGCAGCGCTTCGAGAAGATCATTACAGCGTAGAGAGAGACTCAAGAAGGTGCTTTACTCCGTCTGTGTGTGTGTGTGTGTGTGTGTGTGTGTGTGTGTGTGTGTGTGTGTGTGTGTGTGTGTGTGTGTGCGCGCGAGTGCATGAACATACACGTCTCATTTTCATTCAACACGAATGCAAATGGCTTAAAACAGCCCTCCAACCCTGCAGCATTCTAATAATACAAATACTTTTAAATTTAACTTTCATTCAGAGCGTTTTCTCGTGCGGTGATTGCATCCTGCGGGGAAGTGTCGCATCTCGGAGAGCTGTGGGTACGAATGTTTTACTCACCTGTCAGAGTGCATGAAGACCACACTGTCTGTATATTGACTGTCGTAGAACTCATGCATAACTTTCAGCATTTTGACCTTTCGCAAATGTAAGTTCAATCTGTGGGCCTCAATTTAATTTTCATTTCTTTTCTCTTTTTTTTATGGCGCCAAACCATACGTTAAATGATTTAATTTTTTTTTTTTGTCTGTTTTAATTATTGTTGTTTCTTACGTTGCTGTGCTGTAGTCTACAGACAAAGTTAATACAATTGCCTGTGTTTCAGTCATTTAAAAAAACATTCGTCCTCCAAATTATTTATCTGTATTTCACACACAGTTCTTGTTAGCAGGAGGAAAACACATTTCTTCTCCAACTTAAAAGATCGTGAGGAAGACGTCGATGGAGGGATGTGAAATTGATCAGATTATTAGCACTTGAGTGGAGACTTGTGTCATTGTTTTAATTTTCTAACGGTGTAAATGTCAGCAAGATGACAGCTGATTGTCGTCCACAGTTTCCCAGAAAGGAGCTGAAGGTGAAGATGCAGTCAGAGTCATCTTCACAAGATGTAGATAAAAAAAATGTCCAGATGTTTTCATCGGTTTTAACATTCTTCAGTTTACTAAGTCCAAAACAATTAAATATTATCACTATTATTGATATTGGATTTCTCTGAAACCTACAACCCCTTATTTCTAATTTTGTGGCTTTTCCTCATTTTCCATAATGTGGTTGATGACGCTCATCACTCATATACTACGGATTGATTATGAAATTAAAATTGTTTAATCGCACTATGTATATCACTATACTAGCATCATTTAAAACTAGTTTTCCAACTTGTATTGAGTTAATTTCTGTGTGGATAAAAACACTTCCTGTGGGTGTGCCTGTAGGTCCTTCAACTTTTGAGGCCCTTCATATTGGTTCAGTTTTCACCTAGGACACAGATGTCTACACTCCGGACACTCCTGGTCTCATTAGCAGCGTATTGCTATTGCTTCTATTTATTTTTTTTTACCTCGAGTGAGGATTCCTGACGCTGTCTCTCACATCACATCCTCCGTGTTATGACTTTTGATCTGCTCAGCAGCTGGTTATGTGATCGGTGCTGCAGGAGAGACCGGTTTGAGTGGCGCTGCAGAGTTACAAGTCGATACACCTGTTGAAATGAAAGAAAACACAATGTTGTTGATGAAAAACCTACATCACCCTCAAACCAACTGACTGGTTGAGCGTCACCTCTAAAAACCTTTAGCGCCAACTGCAACTGAAATCCGGTGTTTTGTAACTGTTCGACATCAGAAAAGTTTGTAAAGGTTGATTCTTAAAACTTTAAAACCAAATAAGAAAAATGTGGCAAACTTGTGAATGGAGACAAAAAAAAAAATCAAAACAACTTCACCATTAAAGGTGTTTTGTAAAATCATCATGAAATCCACTGCTAAAAAAAAAAAAAAGGGAACACTTAAACAACATCCTAGCTCTTAATGAATGAAATATTCCAATTGAAAATCTTTATTCATTACATAGTGGAATGTGTTGAGAACCAAATAACACAAGAATGATCAATGGAAATCAAAATCATTATCCCATGAAGGTCTGGATTCAGAATCATACTCAAAATAAAAGTGGAAAAATCAAATCACAGGCTGATCCAACTTCTGTGGAAATTCCTCAAGACAAGTCCAAATGAGGCTCAGTAGTGTGTGTGTGGCCTCCACGTGCCTGTATGCACTCCCTACAACGCCTGGGCATGCTCCTGATGAGACCACGGATGTTCTCCTGAGGGATCTCCTCCCAGACCTGGATCAAAGCATCAGTCAACTCCTGGACAGTCTGTGGTGGACGTGGCATCGGTGGACGGAACGAGACACGATGTCCCAGATGTGCTGGATTGGATTCAGGTCTGTGGAACGGGCAGGCCGGTCCGTAGCATCAATGCCTTCATCATGCAGGAACTGCTGACACACTCCAGCCACATGAGGCCTAGCATTGTCATGCATCAGAAGGAACCCAGGGCCCACTGCACCAGCATATGGTCTTCCAATGGGTCTGAGGGTCTCATCCCAGTACCTAATGGCAGTCAGGGTACCTCTGGCTAGCACACGGAGGGTTGTGCGGCCCTCCAAAGAAATGCCTCACCAGACCATCGCTGACCCACCGCCAAACCGGTCACGCTGGAGGATGTTGCAGGCAGCAGAACGTTCTCTACGGCGTCTCCAGACTCTGTCACGTCGGTCACATGGGCTCAGTGTGAACCTGCTCTCATCCGTGAAGAGCACAGGGCGCCGATGGAGAAGCTGCCAATCTTGGTGTTCTCTGGCAAATGCCGATCGCCCTGCACGGTGTTGGGCTGTAAGCACAGGTCCCACTTGTGGACGTCGGGCCCTCGTACCACCCTCATGGAGTCTGTTTCTGACAGTTTGAGCAGAAACATGCACATTAGTGGCCTGCTGGAGGTCATTTTGTCGGGCTCTGGCAGTGCTCCTCCTGTTCCTCCTTGCACAAAGGAGCAGATAGCGGTCCTGCTGCTGGGTTGTTGTCCTCCTACGTCTCCCTGGTGGACCGGCCTGTCTCCCGGTATCTCCTCTGTGCTCTTGACACTGTGCTGACAGACACAGCAAACCTTCTTGCCACAGCGTGCATTGATGTGCCATCCTGGATGAGCTGCACTACCTGAGAAACTTCTGTGGGTTGCAGACACCGCCTCATGTTACCTCTAGTGGTGAGGGCACTGGCAAAATGCAAAAGTGACCAAAAATCATCCAGAAAGGACGACGACAGAGAAATGGTCTGTGGTCACCACCTGCAGAACCGTTCCTTTATAAGGGTTGTCTTGATAATTGCCTCATTTCCACCTGTTGTCTGTTCCATTTGCACAACAGCAGGTGAAATTGATTCACAATCAGTGTTGCTTCCTAACTGGACAGGTTGATTTCCCAAAAGTGTGATTGACTTGGAGTTACATTGTGTTGTTTCAGTGTTCCCTTTATTTATTTTTTTGAGCAGTGTATTTAACACACAATATCAAATGTTAGTTAAATTGCTCATTGAGAAGTTTGTGTTACTGGATAATTTTCAAAATGAGTGAGTGATGACTTCCAGGTATTTAACCGCTGCTCTTTGAGCAGGGGGATCGACTGGGGCTGTAGTCAGCTTCTAGTATGAATAAAATAATATGTCATAATAATTACAAAGCTGATTATTTCTTAAAACACACAAGTAATGATGACGATAGCTGGTAATCTAAGAGTCTTCGAGGATGATGTCGAGTACGTCCTTCATCGTGTCACGAATGCGGCCATTTGTTGTGGTTGGTGCAAAACTTGAGGACCCCTCCCCCTCCCCCCACTGAGCAGAGGAGAAGCAGACTCATTCAAGCTGTGGACACTGAAAGTTTTGACATTTAAAGCCTTTAACTAATCAGTCCGTCTGCGTTTTTTATCCCCATTTCTGCGACTCTCACAGTGAGAGGGGAGATAATTTGAGCGCTCTGTCTGTTTGATGTACGGTAATCACATGTGATCTTTTCGACAGGGAGCCGGTCGTCTCGTTAATTTGACCGTCGGTGCGCGGCCGGGACCCCCCTATCCGCCCCCACCTTCCACCCCCAATCAGGCCGCTGCCTGAAGAGTAATTGCAAAGCCACCATGCTTCGATGCGCTCGACCTTTACGACCTTAAAAGCCATTTCCATTTTTCGGACCACAAAAAAAGAACATATCTTGTTAATTGCAAAAAGGCAAATATTCTCCCCCTCCTCGGCTCTCGCCCCTCTCCTTCTGCCGTATTTGATTTCCCTTTGAAGGCAAAACGCTGAAAAGCATTTCCATTTTCATTCATCAATGCTTATCAGTCATCTGAAGGCCCCTTCAGCCACAATCAACATCACAGCTCCAACCCAGAGGGACGCAACAATGAGAAACTATCAACAATCGCACCAAGCAATTTGCTTTAATGTGGAGTGTGTTTTGTTGCGGCTAACTGCTATTTTTTTTTTTTTTTTTAATCCTTGGACAGCTCCGCTCTTATTCTCTCTGAAAGACAGAAGGAAGTGTCAGAGCACGGCATTATGTACATACCGCTGGCAGGAGGAGTAGTAGTAGGAGGAGGAGGAGGAGGAGGAGAGACATAAGTCATTTAGAACAATTGCTACCAGTGGACTGTTGAGCCGGGCACCTAACTCTACCTGTCCCTGAACTGTATGAAGGAAACCGTCATAAAAATATATGTAAAAACAATGAGAGGTTGTTGTTTAAAAAAAAAAGTTTTAAAGCGCGTGTGATTGGTCGGCTGACTGTGAGGACTTCCTGTATCTGTTTCAAAATAAAAGCACACTAAAGCACATTTCGTTCCAGCCGTATACTAAGTTTGTCTTGTTTTTCTGGTTTGTGCGTAATTTTGAAGAATAATAGAAAAGCAGTCCGTGAAGGTCAGCGTTTAGGTGACGGTTGTGCAACTTAGATTATGTTGTGCTTCCCTGAAGAAGCTCTAAAAGGTAGAGCAGCTACTAGGAGGAAAACTTCAGTTTTTTGGCTCACCATTGGGACAAGGAGTCCCGGAAAACCATCTGCATGTCTTTCTCTACTACAGTTGGTCACAACTCTTCTCCCTCTCTGGTACTATACAATCAAAATTTTAGTAATGCTTCTGAAAAGTCTGTAAAATCAATAGATAGTCAGTGTTCTGTAAATTTTGTCCAACTTTGTAACAGTAATGCCCACAGTAGCCTCTTGGGACGGCACCAACGGGGCTTTACACTGTTGTTATGGAATATAATCTGAGTTAATGTTCAGGTTTGACACAAAAAAAACCCCCAATAGTTCTAAGGTCAAAGGGAATATTTTCCGAAAGCCAGGTAAGAAGACTCAAACACGTTTAATTTGTTTTGATTTGAAAAGAGACTTTTTCATCCCCAAACCAACAGGATCAGAACGGATTGAGGTCTGAAGGATGTTATCAAGGATAGTCTCCTGCAATCAGGGACATATCGATTTGCAGAATGAGTAAGAGACAGATTTGCACTCAGCCGCCGTACACGCCGCATCACATCTATTCCTCCTGCCCCTCCTCCTCATCATCCTGCCATCTTCTCCGTGTCATCAGCGGCATTTTCACCGTTTTCACAAACTGACCTCTTTCTGATGAAGTCGACATTATTTAATAGTAATATTCCCAAAGTGTGTGTTTATCATCATATCCAATAACCTTTTTCAGCTTTCCAATTGTGCATCTTCATCTCCTCAGTAGGTAAAACTTTCTGTGCTGCAGGAAAACGGGTCTGATTAAGGGTAAAAAAAAAAAAATACTTGGAAGATGAAACAAAATGTTAATGATGCTTTTGTGATGATTGGGGGCCTGACACATTGTTTGTTATCTGAAAACATCAGAACTCTAGTTTTGATTATGGTGCTGAAGGATTGCGTCCAGAACTTGAAAGTGAAACATCTGCTCACTCAAATAAAAATTGCTTGCGTGGTGCAGGAGACAAAAAAAAAAAAAAAGTTGTCTTGCTTCCAGGTTTGCTTCATTGGTGTTTCCCACTTGGCCCATAAACCTCACAACATTCTGACATTAAGACAATAGAACCTACTTTTCTAGGTACGGTGGAAGTGTTTACAAATATGAAACCTCCTTGTGATTTAAAGTTGTTTATTAAAAAAAGGAAATACTTGTAGTAGTATGTAATAGTTGGAAGTTTCCTGTTCAGAGGTCTGATTTATTACGGTACAACATGCGTGTTGTACACTTTTTGTGATGACTTCTACGTGCGCATTTGTGATTTCACCGTGAACAGGAAACTTGAGCAGCGATCTCGCATCGAGTTTTTTTTTTTTTTTTTTAAATCGGCAACAGAGACACTCGAAATGCTTCAGAAAGCCTACGCCAATGAAGCAATAAGCCAAACGAGGTGTACTGAGCCTTCAAGAGGGGCAGTACAGGATCGTTGCAGAAGACAGAAGAAGGAGTGTCAGGTCAGGAGCAACCAGAAGGGTTTGTCTTTGACATCCGTGGGGTTGCGCAACCATAAATTCGTCTCCAAGGGTCAGACTGTCAACACCGAGTTCTGCTGTGACATTCTGAGGAATCTGAAGGAAAACAATCGGCGCGAACCGCCTGAACTGTAGCGCACTGACACTCGTTTACCAACGTGACGGATCACAGGACAGCGAGAATGGGCACGAACTTGTTTCTGTTCCCCAAAAATCTTTGCTCAAGTTCTAGGTCCATGGTCCACAAACAAGGGGTCCCAAAAATGTGTGCTACTCACGTGCTGACGTTGATCAAGAGACATAAATTGAGGAATTCTTTCCCATGAAGTTTATGTTTTTCTTCCTGCTCTGTGCACAGTACAGTGCAACAGTAATCATCTCTGAGTTTTCTTGAATCGCAGCTTATGAAATAATTCTTTATGGTTGTTGCGCTGATTTGTCTGTTTCATCTCTCCCTAATGAGATACCGTGTGATTTTCAATCTAATCAAAACAAGAGATACGTCACAGAAAGTGCAGCAAAAAACAAAATCACACTTCTCTGAATTTCATTTTTCCAATAAATTCAGTTTATTTTTCAACAGTAGTCATTTACGTCGTAGTTAGCAGGAACCATGCAATCAAGCTCTTTATGGCAATACTAATAATAAAGATATTCCACATCACAGATCACATATAGAGAAAAAACACCGACACCAAGCATTCCTCCCTCTGCATTTAAACACCAAGGTTTTACACCTTTACATATATACACAAGCTCAACTTGCACCTTGCGTTTTGTTTGTCTTTTTTATTATTTACTTTTCTTGCATGTTGCCTGTTTTTCTACCTGGGAAAGCAGTTGTTTTAATTTGAAAGAAAGAAAACAAAAAAAGAAGCTTGGAGGAGTAACAGTAGAGCAAGGCACACAATTATATTTGAAAGATTTTCAAACCCTATGTTGTCCGACACACGTACACCTGTCTCGACACCGATCCCAAAACCCCAGCGTCACTGCTAATCATCATCTTAGGTGTTTGTCTATAAAATAATTTAAAAAAAAATAACAATAAATGGTACAGTAGTTGTGTACATACATACAGCAGTGTTAATACAACACACATCCCATCAACAGTCATCGAACCTCAACGCCTACACAACACCGCTTCAGCTTTTGCCAACTTTGGTCGTGTTGCATAGATAAAATGCCTTTTTTCTTTTGACTTGCTTTTTCATTTTTTTGGACACTTTTAGTTCATCCCACGGTCTCGTTACACATGTACTCAGCTAGATCTGGAGATAAATTTTCACCTCCACAGCAGCAGATATACCCAACAGCTCTTAAGATCTATCAGGACCTCCTCAACAGCCTGAACGGTCGCCTGACAAAAAGCAGCTGCTGTATGTTCCTTTTTTCAAAGCGAGGCATCTTACAAAGGCCGCAGCACATGAAGGTGAGACTGAGCAGGTTGAACCCATGACTCACCAAACAGATGGTCTACGGAAGAGTTACCTCGACATCATCATCAATTCCGAGACCAAACTGATGGTACAATCGAGCAGGGTTTACCACCGTGATGCTGCACTCGAATGGTTGATAAAGTGAATGAATGAAGTAGGTATAGCACATGTGGAAGAGCCTTCAAAAAGGCTGCATACTTCACTTCAAAATACATCGCCTCAGGAAAAGGCAGGTTGAGCATGTGCGTTCCCCAAGTTAAATATCCTATAGAGAATTCCCTGCAGCATCGTCACCACTTCCTCCTTCAAGACAGAACCGAGGGTACGTTCAGGTAGTCGTTTGTCAGTTGATAAAGTTGAAATATTTGTGAAGTAAAAACCAAGAAGCTGCGCTTACTTTGCCAATTCATTTCTGTTGTCCAGGGATACCAAGGAGTCATCTCCAAATTTGGACAAAATCAGACAGGCGCTTCATTTGAGGGCGTCTTTGGAAGGGAGACGATATTTATGACCTGACATAGAAAGCTTATGAAAAATGGGAGACAGCCATTATCTGCAAAAGTCGACGACACATTTAAAATCCAACTGAAGCTCAAGCTTCATATGGTCATCGAGTCCTCGACTCCAAAATGGTTGAGAGTTGAGTTAAAGTTGACGTGTGAACAAGTGGAATTGGACAGTCTTGAGATTTGGCCACATGAACCAGAACTTCCAGCCTTGCTTTTTCTTTTCAGTGATGATGAGAATTTTTTTTTACGTTTTAGTATCTATAAATACAGTCTAATACAACTTAATGGCCTCTTTTTATCTTGATCACAATGTAAGTGTACATTTTTATTAACACAAACTTCAGCTCTACAGACTTTTTTTTCTCTGAACCTCGACTGTGCATCTGTAAATCATGACTGTGTTTCTTCACATCTGTTAACACAAAGTTCTTCCTTCCCTTTATATGGATCGTAATTCTAGATTTACCAAATTAGTTCTGATTATAGAGCCTGTGTGGTTTTATGCTGCCGATACAACAGTTTGTTTCACAACATCTCACGGGCTGCGGAGTGGTGCCGGTTTCTACGAGGTGACGGGCTTCTACCACAGAAACGACTGGGAACAGACACTTACTGAGTGAGCACAAGTGACAGCAGCAGATTATGAATACTGACATCATCTACGAACACAGACCGAGTGTTGTATTTTTATAGGAAGAGAACATGCCACCTGTGCTACAACACTGCAGCGTACAGCTTTAAAGGTGTTGCACATACTGTAAGATAACGAGGTGTCCACAGCTGCAGCGTAAAAAACGTTGAGTCATGCGAACTGAGTAAAAAAAAACATGACATGTGATGGCAAAACAATACTGAGGTAGCTCCGGATTATCACAGAAACAGAAGTTGGTGAAAAGAAGAAGAAGTACGCTTTTGTAGGTGCTTGAAAACACTTCAGGTTAAAGTTGAAGTTTGATTAACACTGAATTAAGGTTTTATGTGAAAAGTTGGCCTGAATTACTCACTAAAAGGATCGTTTGCCACCTTGTTTACAACCGTTCTGCCCCCTAATGGTCAACAATAGCTTCATGCAGCTTTAATTGTCAAAAAGAGAAAATTCTAGCTGTTGACAGAGCTGCTGCAGTTGTTGGCAAGTTTGACTGAATTGTAATTTTGGTTCATTTATGCAGATGGATGTTGCGAGTGGTGTTTTTTGTTTCTGTAAATCAACCTGTACAGCTTCTCATCGAGGCTTCTCACCATTTCTACAGCCATTTTTTCGTCGCTATTTTAATTGATGATGTACTCGAACGACCAAAAAAAAGCTCTGATTGGTCTGAATTTGCTTTAAAGTCTAACTCATATTCGATAAATTTAGGAGTCGAAGAAGAACCGGCATTCATCTGCGCACCCGTCTAACATTTCTTTGTGCAACCAGCCTCCGGAAAGGAGCCTCAGTGTGGAGAAACATAAAAGGAAGACGGTTTACCGGTAAAATCAAACATCATGTCCTCACATTCACGCCTTCCTCAGAGTTTAAACGTTTTAAAGTCCATTTTTTTTATCCTTCAAAAGGTACCAAAATGAAAAAGAACACGAGGCTGACGTTTTCTGATTCAGCCCCAAATTATGTAACAAATGCAAAATGTAACTTTCTGACAAATGACTCATGAGTGGAAATATCTCTCTCCTTAGTCACCTTGAAACAATGTGATTGTGAACCCAACGTGCTGTATTGTTCCATGTTTAATTCTAACAATCAGTTGATAATAACATTACATTGCAGCTGGATATAATTTTATTGTTTTTCTAACTTTCTTTCCTCTTGACGACTGCGCTTTCATTTAAATTTGACAAACCGCCCTCAAACTTAAAAAAGAAATATGCTCGGCCAAAAGCCCTGAAAGCTGCTTCAAAGATCACAAGTTTTACCCTGAAATAAGAGACGCTGAAAACTTTACATTCGATGACGACAAGCTGAGAGTCCGTTTGAAGGTCAGCCCTGAAAGGACTCGAGGAGTTTTTCGTTCCAGTGTTCAAAGATTGCTCCGGTTACAGCGAGAAGAGATGGGAGATCAGAAATGTGGAAAGCTCCAGAAAGCAGAGAGAGATGGGGGGAGGGACACCCGGAAAAAAAGATGAAGCCCAGAGGAGAGATCCACCCAGTGGTGAGAAGATGAAGGAAGATTCCCTCACAGCTGGATCCTGGAGGTCCCTGCTCCCAACACAGGCAGTCTCTGCATGAATGGATTGGACAGACAGAGCAGGTGTGTTAGTACCAATGTTCTTCAACTCATTTTAAATCAGGTGCACTTTTCCTATTCTTTATGCCACCCCATTGACATTACCATACATATACAAATCTGTATTTGAGAAAAAATACTGAAATCCGTCTGACATAAACTGTCCAGTTAACCTGAAAATTTACTTGCGCAAACTTTGGATTAATCTCCCAAAAATGCCCTATTCCATCCTGTTTTAATGACATTCCATAAAGATGATTAAATATTACTACAAACATACAAAAACATTTACATTTTAAAGATGTAAAATCCATTTTAACTGAAGCGTTTTTGTCCTTTCTTTCTTCTTGTCTGAGGATTTGTTTTTTTTCTACCTGTGACGGTTGTTGCTCTTCATATATTTTTTATTGTGTATCAATTAAATATTAAATGTATTCACTTCCTGCTCTTTTAAATAATGTTTTATACATCCAGCTGAAAAATTAAGTACAGCTGCTTCTACTATTCTATTCCACGTTTTCCAGTCTGCTTTTCGATGAAACTTTCCAAACATGAGTCAGTGATGAAACCTGAACACACACACAACACACACACACACACACACACACACACACACACACACACACACACACACACACACACACACACACACACACACACACACACACACACACACACACACACACACAGAGAGAGAGCACCTCTCTCTCCTGTGTGTTTTGCTGCAGACCTTCTGCTGTCTGGGTCACAGAGCACATCATGAGCCGCATTCACGATTGCTTTAATTGCACCTGCGTCTGTGCGTGTGTGTGTGTGTGTGTGTGTGTGTGTGTGTGTGTGTGTGTGTGTGTGTGTGTGTGTGTGTGTGTGTGTGTGTGTGTGTGTGTGTGTGTGTGTGTGTGTGTGTGTGTGTGTGTGTGTGTGTGTGAACAGGTGGGCTAGACTGGGCCACGCCATGGGGGTCAGGACCAGCTGTATGCATCACTGATGTGATGTGTGTATGTAAGAGTGTGTGTTTGTCTTTTGTCATGCGACTTTACATAGATCGTGCTAGTGTGTGTGTGTGTGTTCAGTGAGCTTGCTTTTGCTCCTTTATTTCATAGCATGTGGGTGTATATGTGGGTTTGTCCTCTGCTCTGTGTGTGTGTGTGTGTGTGTGTGTGTGTGTGTGTGTGTGTGTGTGTGTGTGTGTGTGTGTGTGTGTGTGTGTGTGTGTGTGTGTGTGTGTGTGTGCGTACAACATGTCTGTCTAACCTGCAGCTGTTGGGCTGTCAGAGCTTCTACCTGGACTCTCATGCCCTGCCCTCAGGGGTGTGTGTGCGTGTGCATGTTTGTGTGTGTAGAGTATGGGGGCAGTAGGTTTTGCTTAGCCCTGGAGGCGCCCATAGGGCGGCCACATCACACACACACACACACACACACACACACACACACACACACACACACACACACACACACACACACACACACACAGATGATGGCCTTTGTTCGTTTTTCTGCAGCTTCTGGGTTTGATTTGATTTTTTTTTTTTTTTTAAAGAAAGTATGACAAAGACCAAAATAAATTCACTGCTTGTGTGCAGCTTGTGTGATGCACTGAAGCCACTGAAGAAGTCATGTGAAGTGGACAAAGTTATTCATTATTTTTTTGAAATGTTTACATTTGATGACAGGGAAATGAGTGATGGTAAAAAAAAAAAATGACGTGACACGAGAACAGACTGCTTCTGCTGTGCGCAAACTCACCCTGACTGGCCCCGTCCTCGAGGTGGGCGGTCTCACCGAGGCTTGGCTCCGCCCCTGTGCTGCCCTGGTGCCGTGATTGACAGCTGACTTCGAGCTCACCTGAGGGGGGAGAGAGAAAAGATTTGAACACAATTGTAAGGATAAGAAGCAAAGAGATGAAGAACAAGAGAAAGAAAGAAGAGACAACAGAGAAACTTTTTCAGTCACACGACTGCTGATAGAAAATACAGCAGAGAACGAGAAAACAAAATCCCACTTTATTCTCTAGTTTCCACAGTGAGGGAGAGAGGGAGGTAGCGAGGGATAGCGAGAGAATGAGTAAAGGAGAGAGACAAACAAGGGAAGGGAGAGAAGAATAAATCAAAATGGCATTATCAGGCTTGAAATGTTATTTGTCTTTGTTTTGTAATCGGCTTGTTCTCTCTTTGAGCCCAAACTGATGAAAAGTTACAAATTAAAACAACGAGCATCAGGCCGAAAAACAATTCTCTTCCCCCACTTCACCACGTTCTCTTAATTGGTTCATGACTAATCGCTTTGTAAAGACTTGTGTAGCTATTATCCCTCCCATATATCTACCAAATGCTGGGGAAAAAATTAGGACGCACACACACACACACATAAAACGCAAACACACATATGCATATGGGGTCACGCTTACATGCACACATGCATATCAGCAGGGATGCACACATGAAGAAGCACGTCGACCCCCATTTTCACTTCAAAGCCCTTTTAATGAATTTATGATCTGATGAGGGGAAACTACGCCGGGGCAGAGATGCTGCTGCAGGTCTGATGGTTCTGTTCTAAATAAATACACAAAAGTGTTTTTTGTGTATTTATTGACACGAAAAGAGAAAAAAAAATTAAAACCTGAAAAAGTCAAACAACAACAACAACAACAACAAAACAAAACAAAAAAAATCAAAAATATCAAAAAAGAATTGAATTCAAATACAATCTAAAACGATATTTAAATACAAAATAATTGGAAAGAAATCTTAAGAAATTAGATTAGACAAAATATGAAAAATTCCCCAAAATAAAATTAAGACTTTTAATCAAACAACCAAAATGTACCAAAAAAAAAAAAATGATAATCTACATACATAAATTCTCAAATATACAAAATACACAGTTTTACAGCTTTTTCGGATATTTATGCATTGATTTGTTTAAAATCAAATGCATAGAAATTTGTATTGATTCGGCCACTTAAACTCTCTCACGTTAACACTATCAAGACGGTTTCTGATTGGTCAAAAGGTGTGAAGGGTGTAAACACACTAAAAATAATGTTCAGATTTACTTTGATTTTGTTAACCCACTTATTGCAGCAGCTACTTAATTTTGCTGAGAATTTTGCAACTGTAGGTGCTGCTGTGACGCAGCACTTATTCAAAATGGTTTATTCTGTCATTTTTTTTCGTGGAATTGTTATTAAATTTGCACATATGTGTGCAGTGCAGTGTGAAAAAATGAAGTTCAGAAATGAAACGATGTGTTCAGCTGAGTCGTTGTTCGTCTTTCAAAACTGCAAAAGTTGATGAACACAGAAACTAGCAAGGTTGCAGCGATGGTAAAAATTGTCTTACTCATTTGCATGAAGAAATAGAAAACGTAAAAAAAAAAAAAAAAAAAAAAAGCACAAACACGCTAATTCAGCGATGAAATGAATTGAACGATCACTACGGGAAAGGAAAGCTCTTAGCTGATGAATCCTAATGAAATCTGACTGATAGTAATTATGCTGATGTTGTTCTGTGGACCTTAACCTTTTAACAAAAAAAACTGAGAAGTCGGCAAATCCCCCCCTTCCATTAACACCTGAGGGAGAAAGGAGGGATGAGGGGGAGGAGAAGGAGGAAGGAGGGGTGGGAGAAGATGAAGAGGAGCAGGAACAAGGTAGAAGAAGAAGAGAGGGAAGAAACCTGCGGGAGGAGAGGAAGATTAGAGGACGGGAGGACAAGAACAAACGGAGAGAGAGAGAGAGAGAGAGAGGAGAGGGAAAATGCAGGTGAAGAGGAGAAGAAAGGAAGGTGATGAGTGAGAGACAGAAGATTGAGAGGGAGAAAAAGAAGCATGAAAAAGGGGGAGGAAGATGAGGAGACGAGAAACAAAGGTGGCGTACAGACAGATGAGAGAAAAGGACACGGAAAAGAAAAAGAGGAGAGTGATGAAGAGGAAGAGAGGGGGTGAAGAGGACGAGGAGGACGAGGAGGAGGAGGAGAGGTAGGAGGAGGAGGAGGAGGGGAGGTTCATATCGGCACCTCTCACGTCCGTCTGGCCTAAGAAATGGAAATGAGAGAAGCGCGCGGCAACCTCATTACATCTGCGCCCGCTGAGGGGCTCGGCTCGGACTAATACCTGGAGTTAGAGAGGTGAAGTGCAGTATCAGGGCCCCGTATAATGTCCCGAGATAGCACATCGGGCTAATACACGGAACACTCACCTGCCTCGCCGTTGCAGCCTTCCCTTCCTGCTGCGAGCCGCTCCGCCCTCCTCTCCTCCCCTTCTCCTCCTGCTTCGCCCGCCGAGTGTCCGCCTCTCCTGGCCTCCCCCACTCCTCCCTATCTGCCTCTCTCATCGGCGAGCAGTTAATTTTGGGATTAATACGCGTGGCGGTGGCGGCTGGCTCTTTTGAGGGATTTGTAGTGGAGCTGCAGACACTTATCTTGGTCATTACGGCGCCCATATTGGATTCAAGCGTTTTAGTATCTGCCAAACATTCGGCTGCGGAGGAGTCTATCGGGACGACACGCGCCCGGGGATTAAGATAAGGAGGCCCCTCATTACGACTCCTCTCCTCCCGCGGCGTGCTGACACTCGCAGCGGCCGCGACTTCTCCCGCAGCGACATCACAGAGGAGGTACTGGTCCTCACCTCGCCCCTCTTCCTCGGCGCCAGAGGACAGGCGGGGAGGAGGAGGAGGAGGAGGAGGAAGAGGAGAGGAGGGGTCGTCTTTTGGTTTGGAGCCGGGCCCCCGGAGGGAGGTGGAGTCGCCCGGTGAGGGCGGAGATGTGGAAAATGAGCTGTAACACGGCTCGGGCAGAGGAGAGAAGGAGCTCTGTGTTTCCTCTGTGGGACTTGATCCTTGCAAATACGGGTGATCCCGGTTTTCATCCAGCACAGACTGCTCTGAGGGAGACACGCAGCTCGGGCCGTCACCTGGTTTAGAACCGGGCCCCTCTTGAGAGAAATATCGAAGATTATCGTTGAAGTAAGGCAAGTAAGGCGCGCTGTCACCCAGTTCATAGCCAGGGCCCTGCGAGGAATCCTTCAGAAAGAACCGTCGTGGTTTCTTGGTGAGCACCATGCTGTAGCAGAGAGGCGGGCCGAGGTAAACCTCCTCCGTGCAGGCGGCGAACAGGGTCTCCTCGTCCCTGATGTCGGGGCTGGGGGGCAGAGACAGAGAGGGGCTGCCGTCGCGGACGACCAGGTCGCCGGCAGGCCGCAGATCGAGAGCGCGAACGTCGCTCTTGGACTCGAGGCTCAGAGAGGAACGCTTGGAAGACAGTTCGGTGCTCGGGAACGGCTCGGGGCTTGGGCTGTGGAGGCCCTGCGTCGGCGTGAAGTACGACGGGATGCTGTAGGGTGCCGGGGTGGAGCTCTTGTCCTCGGTGCACTGGCTGACCTCACCGCAGTCGCTGTCGTGGGAGGAGAGAGACAGGTAGGAGTAGAAGTCTCCTTTCCGGAGGTGGAGAGGCCTGTGGGAATGTTCGAGCACCTGAAAGGAAGAGGACACGGAAAGTTTATAAGTCGTTTGTTGTTATCTGAATTACACAAAAGAACGTTTTGTATGTCCACAGATGCTGTACGATCAAATCAAAAAGGAACACGAGCAGCACTTTCATTCTGCATCGTATTTGTTGTAAATGTGATTTATTCATGCTATTTTTTAAATTTAAAGCACCTAAAAAAAAAAATCAAACCATCAAATCTTGATTTACATATTAATATTTTACACTTTCATTTTTTTTTTCAGGAGGAGCAAAGTTTTCTGCCTGATTTCTTTTTCTTTCTTTTCAGAAAAAAAAAAAAATGATTAGCTTTTAGATGACTTCACTCGCAAAAGATCCCGAAGAAGTTATTACATCCTGAAAGTTATGATCTGTGATGCGATTTATTGAATTACTTCGACTCAGTGAACAAATTAACTGAGATAACTTTTGCTCCCTTTGGATTCGTTTGCCCTCCGAATGTACAGAATATACGAGGTCAAATAGGACTTCAACTGTTCCATCTCCAAAAACAATCAATTATTACATTTGTCAACAAATGGAATCATTTTTTGTTTTGTTATTTCTATTTTATTAGGCTTTTGCATTTGTGTCTTTGTAAAGAAATCCATAAAATCTTGATTGTTGTGTGGATTATTTTAGAGGTTTAATACTCTACCTTGTCTCTGATCTGAGCCAGCGATGCCGGACCTTGGTCTGGGACCGACCCAAAGTTCTCCGTCTGGTTCGTCTCTTCCGTCTGGTTCTCCTTCATTTTCAGCGCCAGTGAGGTCATGTCGATAATCTCCAGCACAAAGTCGTGGACGTTCTCTTTCTTGCTCTCACCACGGGCTTGGAGGGAGGGGGGGAAGGGAGGGTGTTTGCAGCAGACGGAGTGGGAACCGTGCCACTTTTTGGGGGGCAGGGACGAGTCTTTGTCTCGGACTTCCCTCCTCGTCTCCTCCGTCACAAAAGACGAGAACTTGAACTTCTCCTGGATGGTGATGGCCTTCCTTCCGCTGGCCGCCGGCCCGGTGTGGGGCGAGGCGTCGTGGGACCTGCAGTCCTCTACCGGCGAGAGAGAAGGAGGCGAAGAGAGGGAGGCGCTGTGGCAGGGCAGCTCTCCCCTCAGCTGTCCCACCAACGAGGAAGCCCGCTTGGACGGGAAGGGAAGGAGCTCGCAGGACGGGGACGAGCAGAGCTGCTTCGTCGAGTTCGATTCCGTTTTTACGATCACGTTGCCGACATCCTGAACCGACTCTCCTGTTTTGGCGAACACGTACGACTCCCTCAGAGACTCTCCTTTCTTCGTGAACACGCTCGACTCCTCTCGGAGGAGCGCGTCATCTTCGTCTTTCCCCTTTAAGCAGCTTTGGTCCACGTTTCCGTTCTCCACGTCGTCCACAAACTGGCTGATGTAGCTCCGCGTCGCATTCCTCCTGTTTTCCTCCTCTTCGTCCTTTTCTGTCTTTTCCCTCTTCGTCTTGTTGTTGTTACCATTGGTGTTGGTTTCTATTGATTTTGCAGCGGAGCGAATGAGAAAGCAGCGCTGCTCCTTGTTCTGGGGGGAGGACGGGAGGGTGGAGGACAGGTTGGTCCCACACTGCAGCTCGTCCCGGAGGCCTGCTTCTGTTTTTGAGGAGGAGGAGGAAGAGGAGGTGCGAGGAGATCGGATCCAACTCTGCAGCTCCCTCTTCATGTACTCGAGGCCCAGCACATAAGGGCCCTCCATTCCCTCTTCATCATCATCATCATCCCCGTCATCCTCGTGACCGGAGGACGCGCCGCTCAGCCTCTCCTCCTCTTCGTCCCGGACGCCGAGCTCCTCCTCGGTGAGGGTCAGCGTGGAGGAAGACAGGAGGTCACTGTCGTCCTCGTCTTCGTCCGTGCACGCCGACGTACAAGAGACGTTCACCACCATGCTCAAACTCGCCGCGTCAGCTTCATCCATGCCCTGCCCTCCTCTGCTGTTACCATGGCAACGTTTCCCATAGGAGCTTGCATTGGCGTTGGCGGCCACGGTGGGATCTTGGAAGAGGTCCCGCTGGTTTCTGAGCATGGCGAAATCTTCCGACCCCAGAGACGAGTCCTCGGTGCTGCTCAGCTCTGTCAGGGAAGCTGTCGCCGAACTCTCATTGATCAGCGACGGCGGCCCTCTCCGCGACGAGCCCGAAATCGCCGAGAGCGGGGCGAGTCGACCGCCGAGGGAGGGCGACACGGGGAGTCGGCAGCTCTGCGGGGAGGTGCTCCGGAGTGTCATGTCGGAAACGCTGCGGGTCATCTTCGCCGCCAGGGGACTCTGGATGTTCTCCAGACGTTTGAGGAGATCGAGGGTTCTTCGGCTGAGCTCCCCGGAGGACGGTTCTCCTTGCGCGCTTTCGACATTCTTTTTCTTTCCTGGTTCGCCTCCGTCGGCGCCCCTACTCTGGTCTGGCTCCCCAAGACTGGCGAGGCTGCCTCCGGTCCCCCCATCGGCGCTCCGGCACGGGATCAGGCAGCTCTCCAGAGAGGCGCTACGATGCAGCGGGTCTTTGGAGGGGAACAACTCCACACCTAGCGCCAGCAGGGATTCCAGAGAGGAGCCCTGAGATAAAACTGGACTTGACACCCGGCGGCTGAGAGCAGGAGGAGTCTCCAGACCGTTGTACGGCTCAACTTTGAACTCCGGGATGCCACTGCGCGAGATGAAAGACTTGGACGAGTCAACTCCGAGTCCTCCTGCCTCAAAGTCAGAGTCCGAATCGGCGGGTGTCAGGATCCCACGTCCATTGACTAGGATTTCAACAGCCTCGCCTCCTCCCCTCTTGCACCTCCTCCGTTTCTCCTCCTCTCTGTTTCTTTTGGTTTCACCTCTGAGTTCATCCCTCCTCCATTCTTTCTCCTTCTTATTAAATTCCGTCTTTCTTCTATGATTGTACTTGGTGATATTGTTTCTGTGCAGAATCAATTGTTGCCCACCCACAGTCTCGTCATTCCTCTGCCTCTTTTCTTCCTCCTCTTCTTCGTCCCCCCGATCCTCTTCCTCTCCGGGGACTTCAGAGTTTGTTGTCGTCATCTCCGTGTCTCCCATGTCGCTCACGATCCCGCTCTCACACTCCGACCGCCGACTGTTCGCCGACTGGCCGCTTCCTCTGCCGCCCTCGCACTCCCCGATCCTTTCCCCTCCACGGCTGTTAGACATCAAACCTCCGAGGAGGTCCGGGAGGGATTCGATGGAGGAGAAGGAGGAATCTTTACTCAAGCTCTTCAGCAGGAGTTTCCTTTTTCCCGATTTGGTTTTGTGCAGTGAGGAGGAAGTGTGAGGAAACTGAGGCTGCCTGTATAACTCAACATTATGAAGGCTGTAGACCTGGTAGATGTTGTTGTTGTTGTTAGGTGGGACAGTTTGAGAGGTCGTATTGTGCTGAACTTCTAATAAAGGTCCTCCCCTCGTCATCTCAGGACGCTGCCCGGAAGGGGCACCGGTTCTGATGTTGACGGGCTGATTCCCATTGGACAGACCGCTGTCTGAGGGCAGATTTGAATCTGTGGGGAGGTTGTGCGTGAGGTCGAGATCTGGTACTTCTTGTGGCTCTGCCTCCGTGATTGTCATATCTGTTTCATCCCATTCCCAGGAGTCATCCGGCACCGTTGCCACTGGACCAGCTAAAACCGGGCTGATCTGGTGGAGGTCCACTAAACCCGGTTCCAGGAAGTTCCCGGGAACCTGCAGACAAAAGGAGAAGAAATGAGAAAATATGTCTTAAATTGATTAAGAGTGACTTCTGAAGCACAAACCATGAACCCACAACATCTGAGGTCTTATTCCTGCAAGCATTTTCAACCTCTTTTCTCTCTCTAGTTATCGTCTATGTCATTTTCAGGAAGTGCCGCAAGGACAACTCTTTAAAAAAACAAGAATCAAGTGTATTTTAAATGAGCCAGGTCACTGATGGAGCAAGGAAAAAGTCATGAATGAAAAAGTGGAACCAGGTACAACATTTTATTCATGCAAATGCTTTGCATATAGTAATAATAAAAGTTATGTGCAAACACAGAAAATAAAGAAATCTAAGAGTTTGACTGAAGTCCATCTGATATTAATTTATCTTGATTCCGTAAATTACTAAACATCTGATTTAAAACTGTTGCCAGTATAAGGTGAATATGTCGCCTACAGAATAAAGTAAATCTAAATTAATAGCAGATTAATAACTGTTTGGGGCTGTTTACAATTTACAGTAAAGCATTGCCGAGAACTCCATCTTAATAAGTCATTTTGGCAATTATTGAGCTCTAAATCAATAAGGCTCAAAGATTACTCAAAGCAGGTGTCAGTTTACAGACACTGGTGGAGCAATCTGACTAATTACATCTTATTTTATGTTACTGACACTTATTTCTCAGACATTTCTGAAACAGGTCCAACATTTCTTCTTTTCAGAAAGCTTAATGTGAGGCCAAACAGCCTGTTCAGACCAGAGGATCCACTTCATAACTGCGTCGTTGGTAAAGAAGGGAAGTTCTCAGTTGTGATTTAAAAGTGCATCAAGTGTTTTAATTTGCGGCATCAAACACTGTGGAAGTACAAGTTGTGTTGTTTCTTGTTTTGGCACCAAGCTCTTTGAAAAGGACACGCTCTGAATCCCGTGCCCTTCCGGAGAACGCGGTCTCATGTTTGAAAGAGATGTACTGACACCCGACTCTGACAGCACGTGTTCTGTGATCATTTAAAACAATTTTTTTTTTTTTTTTTTTAAGAAGTAAAACCAGCCCACCCCAAAGCAATTGCTCATAAATCTCAACACAAATTATTCCACTCTGGAACAAAGCGATGAATTATTCAAAAAACGACTTCTGAGAGAAAGAGCACCAAACTGAAAACCCCAAAGTAAATACGTAATCAAAAGCCTTCAGAAAGCTCGGCTGTCTAAAAATATGCTTAGACACAGGAATTCTTTCCTTCCACAGACATAATTATACAAATTGCTCCGCGTCTCGTTAACAAGAGAGGGGGGTAATTCGTATTAGCCATTCATAGCCTATTAATCTAATAAACTAGTTGGCTCTGTGTGTGAGTGTGTGTGAGAGAGTGTGTGTGGATATGGCTCTGTGTAATGAATTTCTATTAGATTTGTGTTTATTCCCCTTGTGCTGATAAGGGAGATGGGGGTAATGACTGAACTGGGTTTTGCCACAGCAGACGCATTCAAAAACACATTCAGCGTTGAGAGGAGAGGCTATCAATCAGCCTAATCCAATCAAATCGAGGATTTGATGACCCACAAAAACCTTGTACATAATTTATATCCATAATTTATCTAATTTCTATAATTTCGCCACAGTTTATGGCTCAAATGCGGGTACTTTTACGACCGCGGATGGCGGAGCGTGGGGACTCCCGGTGTCCGGCAAAGCCACGGTGTTGTTAAAAAACATATTTTTTAAAGCAGGGAATAACTCTAAAGTGTGGTTGGGAACCAGCCAGAGAGACGGAGTTGGCAAACTAGCAGAACAGACAAATTCACCAGTCAAGCATCAGTGATCATTTCCCAGCTAGACTCCAGCAACACGCTGCGGTAAACAGTTGGTCCAAATGTCCCTGCAGGGGATTTTCTGCAGGAATTCTGCAAATATAATCCCACGAAGTAGATGTTTTTTTTTTTAGTCTTGTTTAAATGTACTACAACTAGTTTATTTCATAACTGATACTCAAATTATTTACACAATGACATAAAATTCAAAAGGAAATACTTCGCTCGCATATTTAATCGAGCTGCCTATGCCACTAAAAATGTTCGGGGTCGACCAAATTCTTACCCACTCAGAAGGAACCCGTTCCTGTTTGTTCAAGATGACCATCAAGAATACTTAAGAGTTGACAAATCAAACAAAAAAGACGAATAAACTAAAACATGCAGGTTTGCAGATTTACCATCAGTAAAATCATGAAATAACGTGGGAAGAGATTCACTTGCACTCAGCTTCGATGCACCTTTAGGTTGTTGAGGTATGTTAGGATAAAACCATAAGCATTAGAATAAAATAAGCGTTCATGTCATTTCATGTCAGTCTGCTCGATAACCAGCTGTGTGTTTCGTAAAACCGGCAAAAATAAACCAGCGTTCCTTCCTGTGATCACATTTACATGAACATCAGAGTCTGGTGTTTACTTCCTTAATCTGAGCCTGAGCCTGTGTGTGTGTGTGTGTGTGTGTGTGTGTGTGTGTGTGTGTGTGTGTGTGTGTGTGTGTGTGTGTGTGTG